>NW_009199624.1:0-70841 GCF_000690835.1 Fulmarus glacialis | reverse complement strand
GCAGCTTCTTGCAGAAGCCACCCCTGTAGTCTGCCCTGCTACCAAAACCTTGCCACACAAACCCAACACAGCTGCCTAAATAGATTGCCTAAGTTTTGGGACAAAAATTTGACTCTTTTTTTTTTTTAAAAATTCAGAGGAGCTAATGATTCTTTTGTTTTCGTTTCTAAGGCTTGGGTGTCTGTGCACAGCTGTCCCTCGTTTGAACACTAGGCAAAGTGTTCAGAGCTTACTTCTTCATTCAATTTTTTTTCTTCAAAATTTGAGCAAATGGATAACTGATAGTTGTAAAGCCTTGTTTGTAGGAACTACAGTCAAGTTGTTTGAGTCATTGAAATACGTTAGTTTTATATAATCCTGTGTTTGACTTCTGATTTATTGAAGCTAATAGTAATTTTTTCATTTGCACTCTGTTCTTTTCTGTGCAACAAATTTGAATGTTCATTTCTACTTACCTTTGTAGTTTTAAAAATACAGCCTTGCTTTAAGATATATTAAATTTTAAACCATGTGGGCTGATGCCAAGACTTCTCTAAGTGCTAAATCTGTAAAGTTGATATTTACATTCTTGTTAGTACTAGAAAAACATCAAACATGCCCAGTTGAAGGAAATTGTTTCATGTTTGAGCTTCTGTTCTGCAATACGTGAAGGAGGCAAGTGTTCCACCCATCCTCCAGTATCCCCAACTGGGCATATCTTTAGAGGAAAATCTTACTCTAGGATGCTGTTGTAGTTGACTTTCTTTTTTATTACACTTAGCCATTATAAGTAATTCTGAAAAGATAATGTGAGCTTATTTTGGAGTTTTTGTCATGTAATAAATTTGATAATCATAGAACCAGGTGACAGCTTTCCTTTCAGGCCCCACTATTTTGCAGCCTCTTAGGTTGCAAAGCACTTAAACTGGTGTGGAACAGTAATATATCTAGAATACATATGTGTCTAGGAAGGGTAGGTCCAAAAAAGATATCAGTCCCTACCTGAAAAAATTGCTGGAGTGCAAGCTTACAAAACAAACTCCTTCTTGATTAGTGGAATAAAGATACTTGCCAAGGCCCATGTGCTTTGCATTCTTTAGCCGTTTCTGGAAAATAATAATTACTCTGCTTGTTTTCCAATTATGCATTATGCTCTTGCAGGGTTTTGACCAACTGCGAGTGGAAGGTTTGCTTTGTGATGTGACGCTTGTTCCAGGAGATGGTGACGAAGTGTTTCCTGTTCACAGAGCAATGATGGCTTCTGCAAGTGATTACTTCAAGGCTATGTTCACAGGTGGTGTTTTTGTTAAAATAATGCATACTGCTATCTCCAAATTGCCATTGTTTGGACACTTAGACACATGTTCAGTGTTGTGTGTGAATCAGCCCAGGACTGCAAACAACTCTGTGTTGTTGTACTTTCTCTACTGTTGCATATGGGTTTTTAAATTAAACTTTAAAATTATATTTTAATTTTGTATAAGTTTGTGAAATTATTTCGACCCAATTAAAATGATCATAAAAACTTACCTACATGCCTTTTTCAGGAGGAATGAAGGAACAGGATTTAATGTGCATTAAGCTTCATGGTGTGAACAAAATAGGCCTAAAGAAGATCATTGATTTCATTTATACTGCAAAACTTTCCCTTAACATGGACAACCTTCAGGACACTCTGGAAGCTGCCAGTTTTTTGCAGATTTTACCTGTTTTGGACTTCTGTAAAGTGTTTCTTATCTCTGGGGTAAGACTTACTATTTGTTTCACACTTACAAAGATTAAGGCCTCGGTATGATTTTTTAAATAAGAACAATGACTATGTAATAGTCAAAGTTAAGTCTAAAACTTGCCATTATTCGTAATTTGGATTCACAGAGAACAAGTTTGCTTTGTAATTTTCCTGAAAGTCTTTTTTCTTCTGAGTATTATGTACAGTGTGAGTTTGATATTAATGTTATACCACATTAAAATTCTTCTAATTCCTAAGCGTATTGCAGTGATGATAGCCAACGATGGTAATCATAGTTCCCAGATTCCTTACTGGATTTCTTAGTTCATGCCCTTATACACTATATCCTTCCATAAGAAATCTACTTGGTGAGTTAAACTGAAAAAAATAATAGAAGAGTAAGCTGCTGTTGCTGTCTGTGAACATACTTTCTTGAAACCTTTTTGTTTTGAGGAATGAAACCCACAATTGTAGTGATCATCACAGAGACCATTACATCTTCTTTGTAAACCAGTGAACTTGGTCACGGTCCTTTAGAATAATATGTTCTCTAAAGGCATTACTAATAGGGACATTACAGAAATGTTGGTTATGTGAGAAAAGTAGCTACAAAGATTTTATGTTGATTACCATATTTTGCTAGAACTGAAAATGGCCTTGAATGCCTACTGGGAGACATTTTTTAACAATCACCAAAATAAGTGCGTTTGTAAGCAGGGGACAGCCCCCAAAGTAGCAACCCTCTCTTCTTCTATTAATAATGGTTAGTAAAAGGAATAATACGTACGCGGCTTGTAGCACAGTTGCTTTTGTGCAATTGGAACAAATAAAAAGTTTGCCCTGCAGAGCAGTACACTGTAGTTCCAATGCAATGCAGTCTATTTATGATTTAGAGTTGCCCTGCTGATTTTTATTTATTATAGAGATTAAAATCTTGGGTCCTGAACTCACTCTAGGGGTAGGGGGAACTGTGATAACCTTTTTTCCTCCTCCTTCCCTTCCTCTTTCAGAGTTGGTGTCCTGTTTTGTTTTGAGGCTGGGCTTTGGAGAAGAAATGCTGCCTTCAAGTTGAATGTCAAACAGTTTTGCAGTTTTCTCTGTATTAAAAACAAACTTCTGTTTTTTGCAAAAGCAAGAGAACTGTTAAGGATTCAGCTTGTTAAGTGGTAACTGGCTTCTCCTCTTATAAGCTTTTTCTGTCTTCATGGGTGCAAAGAGGCATGTAAGGAAAACACTCCCGTCATTTATCTGGCTCCAACCTCTTGTTAAAAGCGTTGGATTTATACTCCTCTGTTTAATCTTGTTGTTTATTAAGCATAGCTCACATACATGTTGAGTTGTTTTTTCAGAGGTTTTATTTTTTGAACATTCTTTACTTAAATCTCAGCTATCAGAGGTTTCAGGGTCTCGCTGCATGACTGCACTCATTTTAGCATTACAGTCAACTTACTGCATGCATTTTGTATGCTTCAGTTATGTTCACTTTATTTCTATAGTTAAAACAATGCAGTCTTAGAATATAGGTGCAGTTAATCTGTTTTCTAACTCAAAACACAGTATATAAGCAATGCCAATATATGATGCTTCAATAACTTTCCTAGTTCTTGCCCTGCTGTCTTGTATTAATGTAACTCTTTGTCCTGCCAACAATAAGGAGCACCTACTTTGTGGGTTGCAGAATGAGAGAGCTGCAAGAGCTGTGCTGTCAAAGTAGTTCTGCCTGGAGAGACACTTTGGCATTATTTCTAATGTTTCCTGGAGGTTTTATGATGTTCATGTTAATTGCTTATATACCTTACTAGAAATCTCACTTTACCTGTAACAGGGAAACTGGTGTGTTCTACATGACTTATAATATTATTTGGAATTCAGCTTTCTGATAGTCTGTAATGAGAAATAAAGAAGCAGGTATTCCCTATTGCTCCTCAGAGTACAGGCTCAGAAACGTGAGCTCCCTAATGAAGACATGTAGTGGGATTTATGCAAACAAGAGGACTCCAAGCTGCTAATAACAGCAATCTGTTTCATAAGGAAAGTGTTAGAAGCATTTAGGCTCTATAATGCTACTGTTCTGCTTTTAATTTTGGCATATTTTGTAATCGGCCAATTCTCTGAGAATGTTGTGATAATGTTTCATTAATCTTAACGCTCTTAAATTCTTCACCACCTATCTTATGTTGCTCAGGTTTGTTTTACCTTCCAACATGATGCAGTCTGCCTCTCCAGGGTTGATGTTGCTATAAATGCCAACTTGGAATAAGGTCTTGGTGTTCTTTTGAATCAGGGATTTGGAGTGACCTCCCTTTGGGAGGTGAGCCCTAGGGACACCATGTTGCCCTTTCCCCTTTCAGGGTAGGGCAGCTGCTTGTTTTTTTTTTAGCTTCTTTCATCTTACATCGTGTTATTTGGAAGACTTTTTTCATAGTTTGAAATGCTTGTTTTCTGAAGATTCCCTCACTTACGATGTTGACTAAGTCACTGTTTTGGTTCGAGTAAGAAACATCTTGTTTGATACTATGTTTTGAAAGGGGTGAGGTTCAGAATCAGGAAGACTTTATTCATTCTCTTAATTTTGTTGATTTTCTTTTCTTAAATATTTTCCTTCATATTGATGTCTAAGGGGACATCTCATTCATTGTATAACTGTAGAGAAAGTACAAAACTAAGTTTGTGCTGTTAGCCTAGTTATGTTCTCAGCATCCTTGTATAAAGAATTTTTAAATGAACTTTTTGGAATTTGTTTGAACAGGAACAAGAGTTGGTGAGCAAACTTGGTGGTTTTTTCTTTTTTAATTACCATATCTTAGCTTTACAGAGATGATACTAGTTTCGCTCCATTCTTGAAGTAGCATTTCTGTAATTTAAATGAGTTTTCTGAACAAGTCTTGAGCTTATTTCTACTGAAATTAGCTGAGAGCAGCATCCAGGAGCTCATGTAACCATTCCCAGATGAATACTTAATTGTCTTTAAATTGTCTAGGGAGTCCACTATTAAAGAGAGTATAGAAGTCAGTTTATGTAAAGCATGATGTAACTGTGTTACTTCATAAAAGGGTATTGGAAATATTTACAAAGAAAAACATAAGCTTAAGGTAACACTTTGTGTAAAAAAAAAAAAATAGTGAGACCTCCAAAGAATCATGTATGTTGTAGCTGACTTGTAAGTGTTCTTTTATTTGTTCTGCATTTACACCCCTCCTGTCAAGTAGCCCGTTGCTCTGATAATCTTTGCTCTGCAGCCAAACAGACTCCCAGAGAAACACTGGACTACTTCCTAAGATGTTTTCAGTCTTACTTTTAGTATTGGTTTTAAATATTTATAGCTATACGATAGACTATATCGTAGTTCAGGTTCACGTCTGAGCCATAATATAATTGAAATTAATAAAAATGCCATGGAAATGTTTTCAGAGTAGTGAGTGCTAGAGAACAGAAGATAATGTTTTTGCAAAAGTAGCAGCAGTGTACAAAATGGAGAAGGATGAGAAACCTATCCAAGTAAATTACAGCACTGAGGGGAAAATCAGTGTAATGGGGAAGGGGATGTTATACTGTAATTAAAGAAAACATTCCAAAACACTGAAAATTGTCATGGCTGTACCTTTCATATAACTGCATAAGAAAATTTTATTCTTTCTGTAATTCTGTGCTTTACACATTTGTAATAACTAGCAAATTGTCAAATACTGAGGTTCTCAATATTTGGAAGTCTGTCTTGTCACAAGAACTTGGTTAATGGAGGATGGAGCAAGATAGTCTCAGTTGTGTGGGATCTAATGCTAGGGCCAACTCTGCCAGCCACCCAAAATCCACGTTTTCTAACATGGGGGTATGATTGATTCTGTTTTCTGAGCTGGTCAAATTTCTGGGCTGTTATTTCTGGACCTTTGTATATGGGAACCCACAAAAAAATTGAGGATTTCGGTGGAGTGTAAGCTCTTTTAAACTTAGACCCTTTGAAACACCATGTTAAGTACTTTGGTGTCTAACAGTCATTGAAACAAGAAGTTAGACGCCTAAATATTTTGTGGTACTGGGCTTGAGGACCTGATTTTCTGTGCTTGTTATTTTTCGTGAGTTGTTCTCCAGGGTTCTTATACTTGCAATCATTTTGCTCTGTGTCCCGTTTTGTAGCGTTTTATAGTCAGTTAAGTTTTTTACCAGAGCTTGCGTGATTGCTTCAAAATTTCTCAAGAAAGCAGTTGATTTAATTCTTTGAAAGTACATTGGCTTTTGCATTTGGTTTTTCAGACTGTAATAACTGTAATTGTGCTGTGCTTGACCTTTATTTTTTTAACAGCTTTTTAGTATTTTCTGGAACTTTTACTTCTGCTTTGTAATAGCAATTACAATGAGTAATGTGAATGAGCAGCTCTGCAGTAGTTAAAGCCCAAGTAAAATAGTGTTTATCTGAAATTCTTGACGACTTACGAAGTTGCTTAGCTGTTTGTCCAGTTATAGCTTTTATCTGGTTCTGCATGAGTATCTTTACTAGTTACTGGATTCACTGTACAATCAGTCATATATTTTTGTCTGATATTTCCGTTCCTCCCATTCACTTCAGTGGGATTTCCGGAAGTAGCTGTTCCTTCTGTTGATGAGCTCCTGACTGACTGCCTTCCGTAGAGAACAGTTTCCACACCTCTCATAAGTACCATAGCATAAGTCAAACTGTTTTTTTGAAAATCAACACTGGAGTAACTTAAGTACTTAAGCGTTTAAATAGCATTATTGTATTTTAATGCCATCCAATTTTGAATATTTAAGTAACCATCAGAAGTAACTATTGCATTTCATTCTGTTGAAGGATTATTTTTTGGCTCAGGACTTAAGAATCTCTAGAGTATACGTTTTTATGACTGTGAAATCTTTCCAATATAATTTAGCCTGGTACATTGGTTGTTATCTTAGAGCACAGTAAAATTGGTAGTAGTACTTTTGGCAAGGAAAGTAACCTTTAAGAAAATATTTAACGTGGTACCCTGATTTGAGGTGAGTGGTGGAATTTGTTAGTAAGCCAAACAAAATGCACAATTTCATAAGCATAATGGGGAGTACTTGCAGTCATAGTGTGAAATAAAACCCTGAATGCAGTACAATTCCAGTGGATTAATTAAGGCAGTATAAGGTAAATTTTCCTTATACTTAGAATTAGAGGGTGACTGGAAACTGTTGATGTCATGTTCATCAGTCATTAACAGTGGGTAACGTGTCAATAAATTTCTCAAATGTAAGTATTCCAGGAATATATTCAATTGCATAGATTTACAGTGTAACATAGTTATGATGATACATCAACTGGATGCATGCTGGGCACTTGATAACTGGCATGCATTCTGTAATAGGTCTAAATGCGTCATTGCAACCTGAACACAATGTACCAACGGTACGTAATCTGTACCTTTTTTGCTTTGATCTTTTGACTTCAAGCATACTTTTTCTGTATGCAATAATACCTTTCTGTCTGCTTACCTTGATACGGAGAAATAGCTGCACCTCTGTAGTTTGGTACCAGTAAACGTATTCCAAAGTGATTTTTAAATACAATAACTGTATAGGAAGAGTTAAGATTTGTGGCATACTGTAAGTCAGCTGTTTAAGGGGTGATTTTTCCATTGCTTTATTTTTATTATACAGCTTGAAAGAAATTTAGGCGTAAGAATGTCCTGTTTCATTTACTTAATTTGAGGTATGCTGTTACTTCCATTATGCAATTAATTTATGTAAATTAAAAATCCTAAAAGGAAATGTACAGAAATTAGTTTGATACTGACTCAAAAACAGTCAAAAGAAGAAAAAATGTTTCTTAAGCATCAGAGAATGTTTTATAGGTCATTGCTAGCTGATGTGATTATATTTTGATTTAAATAACGTGGTCTGTCTTGTAATACAAAAATAATTTCCAGTATATATTGCATGGATATTTTTATAACAGAACTCCTGACAGCCTGCCACACCTTCATTGTATAGATAGGACCTGATTACAGGATTAGTGTTCCTGGAGATGAAGAACAAGATTTGGAACCTTTAACTGTATGAAGGTGTCTCAGGATGTGTGAATGAAGACTTTTGATGACTGCAGATCTTAACTCTAGGACAAGTTAGATCAGTTTCTAGTGAATTAAAAAAAAAAATCTCCTATTCCCATACTCATTAGACTTTTGAATTGTCTAGTATTAAAGGGCAATCATCAGATTGAGTTATACAGTATTAAAATCTTGTAATCTCTGTCATGACCAGAAGGTCATTTGAAGGTTTTTAAAATCTTCGGCTGCTATCAGGTCATAGTCCTCCATCTTTATAATCTTTTTAAAAATAACCATGAAATTCGGAAGCTTAAATTCTTTTGGCATTACAGATATAACGAGAATCACAAAGTTGTGGAAATTGTTGACATTGAATAGGACTGATATGCACAGAGACGAGAAAGCATATGTAAATGAAGCTTGGGTTAGAATAAGGATTGAATGCAAAAAAGCTGCAATTCTCAGCAAGAAGCTTCTGAAAATTGACTTGCTTTGCATACATACCGAGGAGCTTGCTGAAATGAATTGGCCTGGTTCACTGGAGACCCGCTTCAAGTTATGTGCCATCCCTCCCATCTTTCTTCCTCCCTCTGCCTTGGATCCCAGGTGACCTCAGAAATTTAGGAGCCAAAGATGTAAGAAAGATAGATGCAGCAACAGTGGAAAAGATGTGGCTACTGAGATATGGTCACTCAAGTATTGAATGAAATTAGGGTATGATCCATCCTGCAAAAGCATTTCATGTGCTGGGTATTTCGAAGAGAAATCCTCCTAGATTCATTACTTTTAAAAAAAGTATGTGTGTGTATAGATATATGTATTTTAAAAAAATCACTACCTTTGTCTTATTTTTGACAATGACATGTATTTAACTTTGAACATATTCCGTAAGAGTACCAGCTTGATTTACAAAAGATGCAATTTTGTTCATTTCTAAGGAATGTATTCATGAGATTGAACACTGTAAATGAGTTGTCTGAAATATGTGGCATTGGTGAAGTAGCTGTGCCATTCTTGTTGGCTGCATTATGATAATACAATTCTGATAATGTTAGAAAATGTCTAATAGCGAGACCTACTTTTGCATTATTCTCTGTAACCTTGGGCTGATCACCTCTCCCTTAACTGTATTTTCCGCATTTCTTTCTTACAAAGATGTTTGCAGAGCTTTTCAAAGATGAAGTGCTGTATAATTGCTATGTATCATCATTGTATAATGTATTTGACATAATTAATATATGCCATCTGCTCGTTACTTGTCTCATTTCTTTCTTCAAAATAAGGAATGCATTGGGTTTCCTCTTGCAGTCATGAATATATACATTGCATTGAATATTTATTTGTTCATGTGTAAATCACCTGGAGCATTGCAAAATGATGAAATATTGCTGATTCTATAGTATTCATTAAGTTCTACATTATCATTTAGACACCAAATTAAGAAAGTGTTTTGATTCCTCTTTCTGTTTACTTAATAGGTTTCGTTGGAAAACTGCGTTGAGGTTGGGCGAATTGCCAACACATACAATCTCACAGAAGTGGATAAATATGTTAATAATTTCATCCTGAAGAACTTCCCTGCATTATTAAGTACTGGTGAATTTGTGAAACTTCCCTTTGAACGTCTTGCCTTTGTGCTTTCAAGTAATAGCCTTAAGCACTGCACTGAACTTGAACTCTTCAAGGCGGCTTGTCGCTGGCTACGGTACGAGGAGCCTCGGATGGAGTATGCTGCAAAGCTAATGAAGAACATCAGGTTTCCACTGATGACGCCCCAGGATCTTATTAACTATGTTCAAACAGTGGACTTCATGAGAACTGACAATACCTGTGTAAACTTGCTTTTGGAAGCCAGCAATTACCAAATGATGCCATACATGCAACCGGTTATGCAGTCGGAGAGAACTGCCATTCGGTCGGACAGTACTCACTTGGTGACGTTGGGGGGAGTGCTGAGGCAGCAGCTGGTTGTCAGCAAGGAGTTACGGATGTATGATGAAAAGGCCCATGAATGGAAATCCTTGGCTCCCATGGATGCGCCAAGATACCAGCATGGCATCGCTGTGATCGGAAACTTTCTTTACGTAGTCGGGGGCCAGAGCAATTACGACACGAAAGGAAAGACGGCGGTTGACACGGTCTTTAGGTTTGATCCTCGCTACAACAAGTGGATGCAAGTCGCGTCTTTAAATGAGAAGCGCACCTTCTTCCACCTAAGTGCCCTCAAAGGACATTTGTATGCAGTCGGTGGTCGAAATGCAGCGGGTGAGCTAGGTGAGTGCTGCTCCTGAAGCATGGCTTCTTGCCTTGCTTTTTAGGCCTTAAAATACTGTGCTGCCCCATGGATGGGGGGAGAGGGAACAAGTTGAAGTTGTTGGAGTGCAGCTTTGTTCTGAAATACTGCAAATGCATAGAGGAATTTGTCTGGATACTATAAGCAGTTAATTTTAGAAGGGCTTCCACAAAAAATTTCCAAATACATGTATCTTGTGTATCGATGCATAATATCCAATGTCTTCACCTTTATCATGAAATGTGAAGTAAGCATGTGTGTCTACCTGTATAAGTGTGTGTGTGTTTATATAAACACAACTATACACAAAAAAACACTACTTAAGCTGAGAAACCAAGCCTACTCTTTTTACTCTTAAGGTTACATGACTTTCTAACTGAAACTTACCGTTGAGTGAAGGTTGCATTTTAAAAAACGCAAATTTTCTGGAATAGTAATTTTGAAATGCTAGTCTGTTTTGGGGGGTTTTTTGTGATTTTTTTTTTTTGTTGTTGTTGTTTTAAAGGTGGGCTAATGGCTGAGTGGTTTGTTTCACAGATCAGTGAGATTCAGATCGCCTGATGTTCTGGACTTTCTAATTACTAAAAATGTTATGTTTTGTCTGTGATCTTGTGACCACACAGTTAATTTATGAATGAACCTGTCCTGTTGCCTCCTTCTCCCCCTCCCCTTGCAAATGATGAGTCATTTTACTTGACAAAAAAAGAAAAAAAAAATCAATGTCAGGGAAATAAGAATAAACATGGTAATTTTTAATTTAACAAAAGTCTGTAGAGGATGGCCTGTATTAATCCACTGCATTTTCCAAAGCCATAGTGGTTAGCATTTTCAGTCAAGTCTGGGAGTGTACACTCAACTGTAAATTTGTGGTTTAAAATTGAAATGTTACAGTGATTGTGCTTGGAATTTTAGCATAATATTATATCTAAACCAGATGTAACATTTCATTATTTTGTTTGCTGCTTTCAGCCCAATACTTAACCGTGTCTTGTCAAGTCTTTGTGGCAGTATCTCTTGCTCCTAAGATTTGCTTTTTAGAAATGCACTGATATCTTTACATGCAGTGAGAAACATGTTTAACTGAAACAATACTAATGTGTGCTGCAGCATCTGTGATTTTTTTTAATTAATGCATCTTAGTAATTCACATAGACACTTTGTTTCATGATCATATTGCAGACTTTCTTAGGAAACATATAGTACATTGCTTCCGCTACACAAAACTGGGCTGGTTTTCTAGAAGCTTAAAATCCATTCTAATGTTTGAAATGAGACATTTTTTAAATGCCTCCTGTTTCTAAAAAACATGGGAAACCGTTTTGCAATAACTTGTTTTACCAGGACAGCCATTTTCTGATGCAGATCCAGAGATTTTCAGAGTTTTTCTTAAATGTCACTTTATGTACCTGAAAATACATTCTAAAAGCAAGCTTGATACCCTGTAAAAGACCAAATGTACAAATTAAAATGTGCATTGATCTTTGTCTTGAGTATCAGAAAATCTGACTTCCATTGAGCTATTTTCTGATGGTATGAATTAATAGCAGATAATCAGATTGCTGTCCTTGTGTACTGTACCATCTAAACAGAATAGGGTTATAAGAATGTCAGTGAAAAAGTTGCAAGTCTAACAAAATCAATATGAAACAATACTGTCACTAAGCCAGTGCAATCTGTGTGTACAGCAGGCTTTAAGCTCAGTGTTTTTCTTAAATTAGATCAAGCAGAATCGTTCTGCTGACCTCAACTTTTCTACAGCTTTAATTAAAATACAAAATCTATCACCCGTCTAAAATTCTTCTGTGAAGATATCATTAAAATGCTGCAACGATTTCCACACAGACCTGAAAAAAGTCATTGGATCATTCTGTGGGAAGAGCACTCTATAAATGCTAAATATTGTAGCTGTCTGATGCTTTGATTTGGGGCTTCAGTTTTTCTTGTTAATTGTGAGGCAAGTCACTTTTCATTTTCATGTTTCTTTCATAAACCTTGACAGCTGAAAAATGAAATCCAGCTTAAACTTCCCATTCTCTTCAGATGAGAAAGACTCTCAAGCTTTTCGTAGAAGAGAAGGTCAAATGTGTGTTGGACAGGTATTAAAGAAGTTGCCCTTGGGTTCAAACTAATTTCAGTCTGTTGTTAGAGAGGAAAAATTCCCAAAACCTGAATTCAGCTTTCCAGAAGATCAGCTCTTATGGAAAAGGGTTAAAGGATTAAAGTTACTAAACTGAATTTCTTTATTATTTTTTCTCCTGACATGCACTGGCATAAAAATTTTACTTTTTTAAGGCTCTCTATCAAGCCTTCCCAAAACAGTTTTCAAATGTTTAATCTTCTGAAGACTTTGTAAATACCACTTTCTACCTCAGTAGTATGTGCTTTAGCAGAAATAAACAGCTGCTGTTTTAACAGTGCATGCCACTGAGAAAAGTTTGGTTCATTGGTAAGGACGGGTGAATTTGCATGTATGTAGTACATGCATTGGAATATGGTAAATATATCTTTGAAACGTACTGAATTATGAAATTATAATTCAGATTTTTCAACCTTGTGACAACTTAGGGCTGTGCAGAAGCATGCACCACTCCTGGAAGGACTGTGCATAATTCTAGTTGGTTCTTTTTAAATGTCAAAGCAGGCACCTGCCAAAGATATTCCCAGAAGGCAGGGAGAACAGCACTCCGGCGCGAGGAGGAGACCAGCCTGGAGCAGGCAGGTGTGCAACAGGCAAGACTTTCTGGAAAAGGAGACAAAGGGAAAACCAGGTGTGGTTCAGAGATACTCATGAAGCAGAGCTCATTGGCAATTTCCAGCTGTGTTGTTGTGCAGAGCACTGGATACTGTTTTCTCTTCTCAGACAAGTAGATTTTTGTAGCTCTTTTTTGAAAGAGTTGTGGTGCTTGGTGATGATGGCAGAAGTTGTGCCTCTAAGTATTAGAAAACTTGTGCAGTTAGGTACTTTCCAGATACTTCAGGATCTGCTGTTGATAGGCTTGAGTGGAGCTTGAGATTTTTGTATATGGGCTTTTCCTAAGCATTTTAGGGGATGTTGGGTTGTGACTAAACCACAGATTCATTGATACCTTCATCATCATGCTGCAATAAAGACAGAAAGAGAAGACTTCTAGTCCAGGGCAGGGCAGTTATGTGTTCTTTTGACCCCCTGCCCAACAAGTGGGAAGGCGTTTATTTTCCAGGTGCCCTCTATGATGCTTAACCCTCAATTCAAACAACTCCTTTTCATGTAAAAACTTCTCTTGTGAGTCTGTAATATATATATATATTTTAAATGTTGTTGGTTAAGAAGAAAAATATGCATCATTACCCAGTTGGGCTGTTTGCTGTCTGTGTAGTACTGTGAATATCAAACCAAAGTGTCAACTGGAGGACCTATTGCATAGGAGCTTATTTTGAAGTGGCTCCTTGCTATCCTAGGGACAAAATTACTCAGGGCTCTGTTTAATTAAGGGTTCAAGTCAGTTTTGAGTTCTACAGAAGCAAGCTGTGTTATAGAAATAATATAACAAAATGAAGATCCTGGGTTTTGGGACATCACACACAGTTGCGAAGTGCGGCTGTAATAAACCTCAAGACACATTAGAAGCTGCTGACAGAGAAGTGGTAAATATCTGTATACTGCTCAAATAGCATCACAGATGGCACTATAAAATGAGTGCAGACTGAGCATCCCTTGGGACTGCCAAAGCTTTGTGTCTTTTTGAGATTGCTTAATTCTATTAAAATGAGGCCTGTCTTCCCTGGATTATGGTAATGAACAGATCAGAAGTTCCACTGTTAAACATAAATAAAGCCTGATTTGAATCATTACTGCTGTTGGGAGAATGAATCCATCAGTCTCATGCTACATAGAATATATACTTAGGTTCAGTAAAGTAGCAGTTCTTTTGAGTGTTCTGTGAGTGATGCTCTGTCTGGAGATGATGTATAGAACACCCTGATGCCTCTCTTAAATTAACAGGCACCTTTAATAGCTGAAATTTTGTGTATTTTTTTTTTTCCTTTTCAGTGCAGAGAGAGATCTTGTTAAGACAGAGAAGTGGAATGACCTTGCAAGGAAACAGGGAAACAGCTACGCAGAACAACCAAACAGAACAGTAGGGTTTTTCAGCTGGGAAATAATTAGTTTTGTTTTAAAGCATGGTAGATTTGAGATTTGAGATGGAATGATTTGTCTGAAATACTGTCAAACAGTACTTTGGTTCTACTGGTAATGTTCAAGAGAATTTTGAAGCCACATCAGAAAGTGAGGGATCTTGGACTCAGCAGCATCCTTTCTCTGATAACTAATGTCTTTACAACGTGGTGATAGTGATGGTAGTAATGTATACCAATTTCTGCATGTTTTATCTTCTCTTGCTAAAGTGATCTTTTGGCTGTGGTTTCTCTCTTAAATGCAATCCGTAGTGCAGAGTGAGATAAACCGTTGTCCAGTGTTGACTGTCATGTTTATCTGGTTGCTGCTGGCTTTGCGATTCCTTTGCACATGCTTTGCTCTTCCTGTCTTTATAGTGTATTAGAGATTTAAGTTCCTCACCTCAGCACAGAGTGGAAGTACTATGGGAAAGAGGATGCCTTTATTTTTGTGAAAGCAAGTAGAATGATGATTTTGGTGCAGCATAGCAGTGAACAGCAGGTCGGAAGGGTCTGCTGTCAGGGTAGAACTGGGACAGCTATAATTACTTGCATGTCAAATCTGTTTTTCTCTGTTCTTGAAATTTCTGCACATCTTTGTTTTCTTCTGATTGCTAAATAGAGCAGAGTAGAAAGGAGCTTTCCTTTTTAGAAAAGAATATTGGAATGGATGAATACATTTATAGAAGAAGGAACATGGGTTTATTTGGGGATTGGGCAAATACCGCATGTGGTGTCAAGATGGCAGTACACAGAAACACAACTCAAAGATTTAATTTTAAGTGTAATTTGTGGAATCAGTTCTTTGTGCCTATACCTTTATTTGGGCAAGAGGCTGTCTCCAGCATTCACTGGCTTTTATGGCTGTGTAAGTCCTTGATGGATATACAAAGTCTGCAGGATATCAAACGGGAAAAATACCAAAATTTTTTGAGAAGAGATTTTTGACTTTATTAAAAAAAATTTAAAAAAATCAAGCCTGACTTTAAAAATTTTCGTTGTAGAAGAATGCTTGAATGCCTTTTTGTACCTTTCCGTGTGCAGACTTTTATCTACCTGTACATATGTGTAATGTGAAAGGCAGCTCGAGGCTCATTTCAAATGGCTGAGGTAGGAAATGTGGTAACAAGGCTAGATTGTAGGAAAAGTGTTTAGTGAAGGACTGATCTCTTAGAGTAAACTTGGGAACTTGCCCATATTGGGCAGGTTTTTTAAATCACAAATTTGGCATGTCAACAGTAGTGTATAGACACACTTGACTTCAGTTACTTTGCATCAGTTTTTTTATTTTTTGTCCATCTTGCAAAGCCCTGAGATGGCTGGCATAACTGGGAGTCCATGTGCAAGGCATTCTTGCAAAACCAGAAGCACATCAGGCTTTCATTACTATTTTTAAACAGTTTCAAGAATATGAAAATAATCATTTCATACCTGCGAATCAGTGTATATAATTTGTTTTGAAGGAAACAGGAATTTAGTGTGTTTTGCCTTATATCATGAACTTAATGTTCTGGACCAGCACTTTTCTGTATTTCTTAAATTTAAATTTCAGTTCCTGGGTGGGGAAAAGCTGAAGAAAATCCAGTGTGCTGTAACAATTTAGCAATTCGTATGTGCAATATAGTTTTTTATTTTTTATTATTTTTATTTTTAACCTCAGATGATACTGAACTGGTTGTCAAACAGTATTCCTGACACTGGAACTGGAAGCTTCTATTTTGAGTGCGTCTACTTGAGATACTAATTGGATGGAATTACAAAATATCATCCTGTTTCACAACAATAAGGAGGTTGTGCATTTTACAGCAGCTGAAAGATAATTCAGAAGGTCACTGTAATATGCTCTTTGCTAAATTTTTCCATGACTAGGGATTTTTTGGTGGTAGTCTGAGACCATAGCTATACCTTACTCTTCCAAAATGCTCCAAAGGATGCTTTTTTTTTTTTTTTAAGACAGGTTTGGAGTTAGGGTGAGGTACCATATAGTCATTGTATGAGTGTTGCTGATTGATGTGCTTTACTGGCCTGGCCAGTACTGCTAATTCTGCAGGCTTATGCTAACACTAAATAGTTTCTGCCTTTAAAATGGTGAATTTCTCAGCTTCTAAATTTTTTTTTGTCTCTTTTAGTTGATGTGTAATCCTGGACAGTTAAGTCACCATCACTGATTCCATAGGGCTGGCTCAGATTTTACTCTTGAATAAAAAGCTTGTTCTAGAGCAAGTAAAATGCCACTTTCAAAGACATTCAATTTTGTACGCATAGTTCATAAACATCTCTCTTCAGAGATTAAGCATTGTATAAAAAGCATTAGAATCTAATTCTTAATTTTAATTCTTTAAAATGAGATTTAATTTGTCTTTAAGATAACACAATTATTGATAATTGCTTTGCGCATCGTAAGGTCACTATATTACAGGGTTTTTCATAATCTCTTGCCCCTCTGGTCATATTGTACTATTCAAGCTGCGAATCTCTACAGCTTGCTCAGATCCATTATTAAACCTGTTTTCTATTTCTATTCTCTGTGCTTATTGCATAGCCCTTTTCCTGCAACCCCACATCTTCCATCCCACTTTGAAGAGAGGACTCCTCAGAAATGCTTTGTGCAAGGACACCTGGGCTCTGGGTTTCTTTTTAACTTAGTACTAACCTCTGTGATTTCTGATTTGGTAAATCCTTTGATCATTTTAACATTCTAATTCACAAAGAAAACTGCACAAATGGAGCTGTGTATCGACACAGGCACTGCTTCTCTCCATTTGAGATTCAATGATGTTTCATCTTGTATTTTTTTAAAGCTTGGCTTTTGTAGACTGTTTGAATTAGTGACTTGCATATGCTGTGCTGTATGTTGCTGTGCAAGTACTTAATAAAACATTGCAAGACAATAGAAAATTAGTCAATAGTCGCTGCCCCCTTATGAGGGCATAGGACCATTTCAATGCAAAATACCAAGAAGGAAATCTAGCCTGATTTTCTGCATGGGTGGGATGTTGCTGAAGACATGGGTCTGTTCTGGTTGCCAGATGTATTGATCCTCTGAGACAGGTTTTGAGTTTATTCCCTATCTCTACAGCAGTCACTGAAGGGAGTTGTACAAGAGGAAAGGGTAGAAAAGCTGAATTCACCCAGCTTCGTTGCCATTTTCTCTGATGTCCCACAGCTGTACCTCTGGCAGGGTTCATGAGCTGGGGCAGGTTGTGTGTCAAGCAGGAATGGGAATGAGACAAGTGGAAGGCAAGAATGCAAGAGGGTTTCTTCCTTTGTTCCTCTGGGACGAAGCTTGAGGCTTTTCTGTATTGTCTCTCGACATAATGCTGAATAATTCCCTTGACACTTTCTCAGATGAACAATGTTTCTCATTGATACTTCCTCTGTTTATGACTATATTACTGCCACTGTGACTGTACTCAAAACCAAACTGCCATGCTAGCTTCAACATTTTTGTATTCTCATTTGTTTTAAACAGCCACTGTGGAATGTTACAATCCCAGAATGAATGAATGGAGCTATGTCGCAAAAATGAATGAACCCCACTATGGTCATGCTGGAACCGTGTATGGGGGATTAATGTATATTTCAGGTAAATAATTCCTATTATCATGTAATCTTTATGAAACAATTACTTATCTAACTTTTCCTATTTCAGTGGGCGACAATAAAAATTAGTCTCTGGTTGCAGTAGGTTTGCCATGGTATAAGCAGTGATGCAATTTCATGTGAAGCCAGTCAAATAGCATATATACTGCAGAGTCTGAGAAGATTATTTTAGATAATATTATGCATTTACATAGTAAATAACATCTCTGAATTCCAAAGCAGTTATTACTTTAACTGTCAGAATACGTTTTTCTGTGGCAACACCACATATATACATTTGTATAGGAATAACCATTAAACACATTCTCTTTGATACATTTTGGAAAGCATTGGAAATTCTAATACTTTAAAGAAGAACATCTGCCTTCATTGAGCTAATGGAAAGGGATAAGTTTTCATGTTAATCACAATATACGAATGATGTCTGTACTTTAGCTGGTCTTTCATAATGTAATATGCTCAGTCCTATATGTCAGTGAAGTTAGAGTTTCATTCTGTTTTTTTCCAAACTGGAGGCAATAGGTTTTCTGAAAATCTGGTATCTGCTGAATTTTTAAAGAAGATTCAATCTGTCTGTCCGTGATGTTTACAGAGATGACAGACCTATGTATGTTCTCCTACTGTGTTTTTAAGGGATGTCCTCTAAGAATTAAGCTGAAATTCAGGGCGGGAGGTGGGACAAGGTTGCTTAGCTGTAAAGAACTGGCGGGGAGATGCACTGGAGCAGATTGATCCTCAGGGTATTTAGAATCAGGGGGCTGTGTGCCAGTAGACTAGGAGGGATTTGTTTTAAAATTTACCATAAGGTACAGCTTCTTATTTTTCTATGAGCAAGTCCATTAAGCTAGCTTCTAGTAATTGGCTGCTATTTGTACACTTTTGCCCATTTTGCTTGTTTTACTGCAGGTGGCACATGTATATGCTCCCTGCTGTGTTTTTTTCATGTAGATGCTGTGTATTTCCCACAGATTTTTCTTTTCTTCCTGTCTTCTCAGATATCCCTGTGAGTCTAGATACTTTTGGGGTTGAAAATGTGAAGATTGGTTCCTTTGTCATTAAAGCCTCTTCTGACAGGCTCCCCAGCACTGCCACTACTATGGCTGTCATTAAGTGTCAGGGCTGGACAGTCCTCCTATTTTTTCTGTATTTAATTCTTACTGTCCAACTGAAGAATTAAGTACTTTCTTGCATAACTCCTGTAGACACCATGCCATCTCTGCCCGCTAATAAGCCAAGCGTGATAATTCAGTGTTGAATGGTTAGCCCAGCAGGAGGTTGTTCAGTAGCAGTGTTTTCTCTGCGTATTTTTTAGCACCTCAAATATAGTTGCCTTATGGTCTTAAACCATAGCTAATAAGCCTACAGTGTCTGAAATTGGTGTGACTGCTTTCTGACCTGCCTAGTGACCTTGCGGAAAGGTGGGACATTTCATCCACTGATGGGAAATCGTCCTGTGATTTCCCCTGAAGCCTCTCCAACTGCTTTTGCAGGGAGGCATGGAGAAGGTGGATATAGAGAGAACCATAGGCATCTATTAACAGAAGAATATTTGAAATCTGTGTCCTCTCTCTCTTCAGTTCAAGTCGATGAAAAAAGTTTTCTGAAGAAAATTTTGCTATGTGATAGGACCACTTAAAACACAATAGTGTAGTATCAAAATTTGAAAGGGAAATGGATTCCTGTTTTCTTGACAGTGAGAAACAAAACTAGCAAACTGAACAAGTGTAAGCAAAGAAATAATTTTGCCAAAATGAAGCATAGGTAACAATTTTTTGTTCTTTTAATCTGCCAGTATCATCTTATGTAATGAAGTACTATATGAGGCATGGCTTCTTTCCATATTCAGATTTAAAGGAACAAGGTGCATTAACAAAGTCATTTGAAATGGAGCATATATGTTATAGTAATCTAAGCTAATGTGAAAAAGTTTTAGGGAAGGATGAATTCATTCACGAAAATGTATGTTTCTGCTATTTATTGCTTATTAGGGTGAGCACTGCTCTAACATGTGTTTTATTTCTCTAGGGGGAATTACCCATGATACTTTCCAAAAGGAACTTATGTGTTTTGACCCTGACACGGACAAATGGACTCAGAAAGCTCCGATGACAACAGTCAGAGGTCTGCATTGCATGTGTACTGTAGGAGACAAGCTATATGTTATTGGTGGAAATCACTTTAGAGGAACGAGTGATTATGATGATGTTCTAAGCTGTGAATATTACTCACCAACTCTAGACCAGTGGACTCCAATTGCTGCCATGTTACGTGGGCAAAGTGATGTTGGGGTTGCTGTCTTTGAAAATAAAATCTATGTTGTTGGAGGATATTCTTGGAATAATCGGTGTATGGTGGAAATAGTCCAGAAATATGATCCAGAAAAAGATGAGTGGCATAAAGTATTTGACCTTCCAGAATCACTTGGTGGCATTCGAGCCTGCACGCTTACTGTTTTCCCACCGGAGGACAATACAGGGTCACCGTCTAGAGAATCTCCTCTTTCAGCACCTTAGAAACATCCCTTGACTTATGATGTTGTAGTAACACCTTTGCACTGCATCATGGAGTCTATTATTTTTCTTCAGTAGTTTCTGTTAGGCGTAGCCTACAGCATTTCGTACAATTACTGGAAAAAAAAGACTTTGACATTATTTGTGCTGTTTGTTTGGCCTAGAATGTTTGTCAAGTGGTTAACAAAAAAAAATGTACTCACCCGAGCCAAATGTTTAACAAATGAGAAGATATTGTCTATAAAATGTATGAACTAGGTACGTTATTAATGTTGTGTATTGGGTGTGAGGTACCTTATAGCTTACATTTGGAAGCCCAATGAGTCAAATTTGAAGACTTTGTATTGAACACATTCTTTCACTAAATTTCATAGTTGAAATCCTTTTTCCTTTCATTTTTGACTGCCGATTACAAGGGGAGGTAGACCACATCAATGTGAACTATGACAGAAGGTTGCCAAGGGGCCTGAGCTACCTCCCTCTTTTCACAGAGTATTTTTGACATATCTGTTTACCCACCTGACTTTGTGGGTGCTTTCAGAGCATATGAAGTTTCTTAGGCAGAGGAGAGAAATAAAATAATTTTACAATATTAGCACTATACAGAAGCGGACCTTCTAGAGGCCGGGAGTTTTTTATAACATATATCAAGTGTTTTTCCTGAGTCGGTTGAGTGATGCTTCAAACAAAAGATTTAAAATGTTTGGGTTTTTTAATTTGGGTTTTTTCAGGAATTGGCTTCCACTTGCATGGGAGCACACACTATTAACAAATGGGAATTCAGTGCAGTTGTATATTCTGTTGTATGCCTGTACTGAATATAGGTAGATAAGGGCTAGAAACACTAACTTAAGCCACTGAATTTGACTAAATCGTTCCATCAGATCAAATTTAATCTACCTTTTCTCCTTTGCTGTTGAGATAACTTGCATAATGTGTCCTCTGTATAGTCTCAGTTAATAAGGTTATTTAGCACAAAGTGCAGCTTCAGCGAGAGAGCTGCTTTTGCTCAGTGAACTTGGACTACCACATTTTACCTTCTTTTGTTCAATAAAACTTTTAACTGCAGTTATTCAGTCTAAGCTACCTCATTAATGTATTTGGTTTTCTTCCTCTGCCTCACTGTCTCCAGGATACTCATTACGTATATCTGTGTGGGTAGATTAATGTGCTAGGAAACCAATGCAGAAGTGATCATGAATTGGGTATTTTTGACCTACTTTTAAGAAACTATTTTGGCCTGATGTGTTCATTTTGTTGTTAAGGACTGACAAAAGAACAAAGTGTCTTAAATTTTTTTTTTCCTTGGAGAACTACTGCTTACATGTGCAGCCATGCAAATTTACAGAAATCTTTATCTGCTCCAAAATACAGTGCACTGCTGACAAATTGCAGCTCTG
Source organism: Fulmarus glacialis (assembly GCF_000690835.1). NCBI lineage: Eukaryota > Metazoa > Chordata > Aves > Procellariiformes > Procellariidae > Fulmarus > Fulmarus glacialis. Next base: position 49,146 of record NW_009199624.1, on the reverse strand, counting down.
AATGCTTATAGAAGGCTAATACCATCGTGCTTGTTCTGAACTTCCCATCGTATGTTACAAGTGGTTTTGCTAATGAGCACAGTCAGAGGGGCATTGTCTGGGGAGAAGTGTTTAAATCAGTTAGCGTATTTTATTGTGCTACCTATTACCAATAACCATGTAAAGCTTAATAGACTTTTGTTGGGAGTATGCTATTTGTATTTTGTCCCTGATAGATGCATCAAGCAGCAGTATTATTATGGTGTCAATTTAGGAAGTACTGATATTTATTCTTTATGCAGTTTACTAGTAATGATCACTACCAAAATGTATGTGTAAGCTTTAGGTTTTATAATTGTTTTGGTTAAAATCAAAAGCAATGCTGCTTCTTTAGAAAAATAGTAATCTTAATTCTGCATAGCTGTGCAAGGTTGTTACAGGTGTTAATAGTGGCACTAGTGGATACTCTTGGAAAGTAGCCAGTCAAGATGAATTGACTCATCACCTTAAGAATACTCTTCTGATGCTGTGCAAAGCACCAGATAGGAAAATGTTGCTCTGTTGTTTAAGTATGTGTCAGTCGCTTAAGTGTCACATGCTACTAATTTTTTTTTTCCAGCTCAGAGATCAGATTTTAGAGCCTGCTTGTGTTTAAATCCCTTGAAATCCATATTCCATTTCTATTTTATTAATTAAACTAAGAAGTAGTTGAAGTAGTTGCAATTCCTTTTGGATCATGTAAATATCCTGCTGTCTGTATGATGGGGATGAGAAGATGCACTGTTTAAAAGGGTATCTTCACTGGTATTCTCTATTCAGAAGAAGCTTGGGGTGGATTCTAGACAGTTAGAAGTCAGGATGTCAAAGTTTTGTGTCTAAGCCTTGAGAATAGCCCAGGAGCTGGTATATGGCCACAATGTAGAGATTTATTTTTTTAGTGACTCATTTTATCTATTCTACTTGAAGTGGAAGAATTCTTTTTGAACGTCACTTTGTCATCAGTGTTGGACATAGTGGATTAAATGTAGTGCTTCAATCAAATTAATCTTTGAGGTTTTTTTCTTATCTCCCTCTGGATTTGTGTTCATAATGACATCAGTTAACATCTACTCACCAGAATTGGAAAGCAAACATCAAAGATTTGCCAAAACCTGCAAACTATTTTCTTCTGTAATGCAGTGTAAAATGACTTGATGCTTATTACATCTTTCTTAACCATAGCATAACAAACCCTTTCCATCTGTGAAGCCACAGCTGTAGGTGTACGTATAGATATAGCAGATATTCAGTCTCCATTTTCAGTAAGGCTGCTTGTATGAAGAGTAAGCCTGTCATAGTATCTAGAGCCATCAGTGTCCAGATGATAAGCAGCCGCCTCTTTTTTCATAAATCTTGAATGCTTTCATTTTTGCAGTTATAGTACCTGAATTAGAAAAGCATCTGGATAAAAAGCAATTAGTAGATATTTGACTTGAATGCGAATAAGACTACATTAGTGTGCTAGCAGGGAGAGCCGCTGGAGCTGTCTGCCCTCTCCTGATGATAGCAGACCCACACTGCAATCTCAGAATTCATTTGGACTTTGCTTTTTTTGGTGCCCAATTAGCAGCAAATGCCAAAAGTGCTCACTTCCATATACAGCTCTTCAAAAGGCCTGGCTGAAATCCCTGCAAAGAAACACAGCACTCTGAATGACATCTGGGATGACATTTCCCTTGTGCTGCGTTTTGAAATAGGAGAAGAACGATGGGGAAGAAAACCTGGGAAAACCCAGATTATTTGAAGTTTCTTTGCCCTGTTCACATCAAAGAGCTGATCATCTGCAGATGTCCAGTTTGCCGTGGTTCCCCTTCCCTTAGAAAGTTGTATAAAGTCTGAGAGTCTGGCCCAGGGAAAGCAATTCATGGCAGGACCCAACCTATCCTCGGGCATTTGCAGTCTTGGCATTCTTGGGATAATGGAGTTGTCATGAAGGGGTGAGAGCCGGAGGAGCAGAAGGCAGCTGTCTGATGCCCTGACTTGCTGCTCTTAGAGTTCCCTTGTGCTGAAGAATCACTGTGAGTCTTAACCTGTTCCCAGGACAAAAATGAGTTGTTTCTCATACCAATGCTCTTTTTAAATTGCCCATTCTCTTTCTGAGGAGGGGAATCTTCAAAGAACAGCATTTTAATAACAGTCAGAAGCTCAAACCAATAGTCTGATTCTTTAGCGGAATAATGGAAATCTTGGATTAGGGCTGTTTGCATACAGATAAATAAAATTCTCCCCAAAGGCTTACAGTCTTAATCTGATGGGCTCGTTGGACATCAAAAAAATAATTTGATGCCACAGCAATACGTGCAATACAAACATCTGGAGAAGTTTATAGCCAAAGATTTGGAGATTATCTGATCTGGAAAGATCAGAGCACTTTTTTTGCAAAGTTCACTCTACCTACTAGAATTGTTGTTACTTCTTAATTTACCCTCCAGCTGGTAATTACCTCATCTTTGCATTGGTGTCTGACTCTGCTGGTTGCTAGTTTTTAATTCTTCCTTTTTGTAGCTGGCATCTGTGTTACTACTTCTGCTCCTAATCAGAATCGATAAAGCTGAAGTTTTTTCTCGTGGCATGGTCCTCATGTCAAAGGAGAAAATAGCCCACTGCTGTATGTAACATACTTTTGGTAAATGTAATCATAATTCTGCTTGTGCATAGTTGGAAATATGTAAGCAATTTTAATCTAGTAAAAGGTATGTGTGTGTTGAAGGAGCAATCGTGTCCCATTTCCTCCTGGCTTGCACCTTACGTGGTGTTTTAGGCTGTGCATAGTGATAGGTTACCCAGAGATCTGGAGGGTGAGTCAAGTTCTCACATAGCACTTTATGGTTTCCATGCTCTGTGAAAGTGTTCTTTACTTGCGCAGCATATATAGCTTCTCAGATCTTTTTTTTCTTTTGTATTTTAGTTAAAATGTAAATGATTGTTCTTTGTGTACAGGTGTGGTGAAGAAAAAGTCTTAAAATGTAGAGTTATGTGTACTTTGCTTAATGATAAAGGTTTTGGTCCCGTGAGTATTGCAGGATCCATTCAGCTGTGAAAAGGTGATCACAGTTTTGGGAACAAGCTAGGGAATTAGGATGACTTTACTGACTGGCACTGGTTTGCATGTTCTTGTTGCCAGTCTTTTACACATCCTTAAGTGAACTTCTTTTCTCAGTCTGTAGGCTCTATCTTTTGATGTCCAGCTCTGGACCTGCTGATTACCTATTCTGGGGAAAATGTGGTGGGATTTGTTCCACAATGTATCTTGCTCAGTAAAACAACATGGCTAGTTTTTGTCAGGAATTCCAGCATCAGTGATACGCAGGAGTCCTCCAGAGTTATTCAATGACCAGCTGATTTGTAGAAGATGCAGCCCAGATAACCTGGGAGTGGTGCTACAGCAGGAGCCCTGCATGGTTGACATTCCAGAAGGGATGATCTGGAATGGGGATTGCCTCCTCCTCTGTGTATTATTTTGGCTCTTGAATGCTGTTTTTTCCCTCATTTTGGGGAGTATTTATTGCTGCTGTATGGGTTTTTCGCTTTTTATTCATGAAATGAGTAATGCGTCTCTGAATTTGTAGTGGGAGTGAAAGGTTCAGTTGGTTCTTTCTGAGCTACATGCTGTCAGGCTATCCACATATTCATTAAAAAGTTTTCTATCTGGGGCTCTGTTCCCTAAGCTTTTAGAAGAATTCAGTTTGCAAAGTGAAAAGATCTCGGATGAAAATGTGTTTGGGACTGGAAACACACAAAGCTACTAAATTTGCAGAGTAAAATGATAGTTCTAGGCAGGAAAAAAAGCATTTTTTTTTAGTTTGGCATGGTTCAGAGGTTCATTTGGACATTGAGCACCCACAGACTGTCTGGAGTGATTTTGTTTGTTTGTTTTTAAATAATTTATAGTTGGCTTAGGTGAACCAGAGCTCAGTTGTTCATACCTGCTTGGACTCTCGGCTGGCCTGTCAGTGTGTGGGCATTAGGTATTCTCTCTTAGACAACAGCATTCTGTACTGGCTGGGGTCTGTTATCTCTGGGTAAGTGTAAAAGCACCTCTCCTGTCTTCCATACTGCCTGTTGATTGAGTTCCAAAATAAAGCTGAGCTTTGATTCTTACATCTAAAGTACATTGTGGCTCTGGTCTGCTACAGATTACATGGAGCTGTGGAATGAGGACCATGGCTTTGACATCTAATTTCCCGCCAGCCTCTTGCTGCCCTGCAAGCAAATATTCCCAAACCCAGCTAAAAATCTGTGTGCAGGAGGCAAATCTCTTAAGGCTAACCTAAAATTTTAGTTACCCTGGCATCTAAGACCGCCAGAATCTCCTCATCCTCTTTTCAAGGAGGATTGTGTACCAGAGCTGCTGAGTCCTCTGGAAGGGGGTAAATACTGTAACTCTTTGGTATGCAATACTTCTTTCTTGGCCATTGCTTGTGCCCTTTCTTCTGTGTTCATATGGAAACTGCAGGAGGGAGGGTCAGGGCTTGGTCTGGCTTTCCAGACCTCCGTGGAGAGCAAGCTTGTTTACTCTCATCTGTCTGCACAACACTGTGGGAAAAAGAACTGTAGGAACACTTCAAATTTTAAACATTAACTCATGGAACAGTATCAATTAGTGAAGGAAAAAATTAAAATTGGTCCATCTTGACATGTCCCCCATATCCAGTATTGTTCCAAAATGCTTGGCCTCTGTTGCATTAACAACTTTGCCTTTACCCCCTTGTTCAACATCATTGTAAAAAAAAAATTGCTTGGTTTCTTTTCTGTTTGTTTTTCATTGCTTGTAACCTTTTCTTAGAAGTGTAGAAATAATTTTCCTTAACGTGTTTTATGCACCGAAATAAACACACCACTGGTCACCTGAGTCCCCTCCCCATGTTTCTTATGCAGTGCCTGCCAGTGTATCTTTCCATATTTTTATCCAAACCTTTGACAGCTGTCAATAAATATTGCAAAGTCATGTAACTCCTGCTAATGGGCACTCTCCTGTGCTGCATTGTTAGGTGTGGTAAAGAGGGGTCATCCCTTTTCTTAACAAGGGAATAAATCTGAAAAAATAATTTGCTTTGGAGAGCAGACCTGCCCTGGATCAGACATTTAAATAGATTATTTTGGCCTGTGCTGTTAACTTCAGTTTTGAATATTTTACGCTCAGATACGTTTTTGCAAATAGTGCCTCTGTAGCTTTTTTATAGAGTGTGTGTATTCCTCGCTAATGGGTGGGTAGAGCACAGGCTTGTGAGGTTTACTCAGCCCCTGCCTGCAAGGCTCCCTTTCTGCCCACAAAGGCTCGTCGAGAGCAGTGCTCTCCCAGCTTCAAAGGAACAACCTTGTGTAACTGAAGAACCTGCACCAGGGACAGGAGAACTGAACTTGGATGGAAAATCAAAGCAGCTTCTTAATTGTGGTTAAGAAAGAAAAGTCAATGTGTTTCTAGAAGGGGGAGGGAGAGTTGCTGTCTCTTAGGCGTGTTTTGTCGGGAGTTCAGGGTATTAACAATGAAAGGATTGTTGCTGTACATAAAGACAATTAAGTAAATCCCCCAGTCTGTCCCCAAAACAGAGACAGATTGCTTCTGTTGATATGCAACACTATTAACATTTGACTGGGTGTGTATATGGGATGTCTCAAGTGCTCGTATATAACAAATGTCTCGCTTTCCTGCTGTAATCACATGCATGGTGCCCTAGTTCCCGTAAGTCGGGGTGTGTTCTTTATAGTCAGTTCTGAATGTTTTAAAATCACATAGAATATTAGAGGATATACTTTTGGGTTTTTTAAAACCCATTTTTTTAATGCTATTTTCTGTATCTAACTATTACAGCATTATTGCATTTACTTGAACCTGGCAAAGACAACATGAAATGTCAGGTTTTGGTTCATCATTTAGGTTTTTTGGCATTGCTGCTGCTGCTTGTCACTGTAGAGATTTAAGGAGGGGTTGTTTCTTCCTGTGGCAAGAAGAAACAAAGAAAAGGAAACATCAGATGCCAACCAGATTATAGTGTATGCTGTCAGCACCTCTGCAATTTGGGACAATTTTATGATTTACAATCCTGTCAAATTTATCTTGTTTAATAACCCACGAGGCTTCCGTTTGGCCTGCAGTGACACAGTGCTGGGAAAGGAAAAAATCGAACATCTTTGTGTTATTCCCCAAGCTGTGACTTTTGTCATATGCCGCGGAATAACAACGCGCACTCATCTTGCACCGCGGCAGCAAGCCTCGAATCCCATTTCCGTGCTCCTGCCTGGGGGACGGGTCCGCTCCCCGCAGTGAGAGCGGCCACCCAAAGCCGAGGGCCATCACGCGGCCGCCTCTGCCCCAGCTGGGGCTCCAGCCCGCGGCACTGGGAAGCTGAAGGTCAGTGGAGGGGTGTGAGTTCGTGAAGGCAGGGTGCTGGCTGTGCCTGTCCGAGCAGGGACGAGCAAGGCTTATAGCGTGGCTCCTGTGCAGACAGCGGAGCCCTGAAAGTATCTTCATCTGACAGCATGGAAGGAGGATATATTTTTTTTTTTTTTAATCCTTGATTGTTTATAGGAATATTTTGAATCTTGGCTCTCCAAAGTGTAGGGCAGACTTGAGCTGCAATCATTGTGTGTAGAGGTCACTGTAAGATGTCTAGACGAGACCGCTCAGTTTTAGCACTTGTCAGCCAATGATTTTGGAGAGGGTTGGGGTTCCCCCCGCCCCCCATTTTCTGCTTAGTCCTTAAATATTTCTCACACATTTTGTCTCTTATTCTAGGCAGGCTGGGACATGCAGAGGCCTAAGCAGTTAGGAATGTGACTCTGACCTCCTTATGTCACCAAGCATATGTCCTGTACTTAGTGATGCTGATGAGAAAAAAGCCCTGTTTTCTCTCCCCTTCCTTACTTCTTCCCCAAAGAAAACCTATCGTATTTGTAAATATGCATTTGCATTAGGCCAGGTATTAGGTCTGAGAGTTTTAAAAGATGTCGCACATTCTACATGTCACTCCTCGTTTTTGCTGTCTATTTGAAATTAAGATGAATTTTTTTAGTCTTCTGTTAACATCATGTGGCATGAGAAACCACGCCATTCAATAAACAGCTGCATCTAGCAGCTTAGGGCTACTCCGGAAAATGCACTTCTTAAGGAATCACATTTCATTTTTATACAGTTATAAATGTGGACTTTCTGGAATTTAGATAACTTGATAGAGATGACGTGTGCCATATGGTCTCTGGGACAAATTCCAGCTTCATCAACAGTCCACTGGCTGAAGGGAAATAGCAGTTACTATTTTGAGCAGTATAAAATCAGCCCATCAGTTAGCAAACAAGTTAAAAATTACAGGAGTTTCTTTTTACAGAAGCCCCTGCTTGGAGTCTTCTCCTCCTCCTCAAGCCCCACACAGAGCTGACTTTGCGGTATCAAGCCATTAAACCCTGTGATCATCTTACTACTTGGCCATTGGAAATGGCTTAAAATTAAGCAGAGGAACGCTCAATGTGTAAGATGCAAATATGAAAGCTAATAGGCAAAAGACACCTCTATATTACTAAATCTTACTGGCACAATATTCACTGAGAGTGGAGGGAAGGACCTGCTGGAAGAAACCCCAAATGTTGCTACTGGTGGGCAAAAGCAGTGCCCTGAGAGAGGAGCATTGTGAATCTCCAGCAGTACCTGACCCCCCAACAGTCTGGCGCTTCAGCTTCACAGGAACAAGCTGTTGGGGAGAGCAGGACGAGCGTCTTGGAGGGGCATCCTTGGCCCTGGCTGTCCATGAGCTGAGTTCAGGGACCGGGTCTTGGTAGGAGGGTGTGATACATCTTTATTTTCCTAATTCTCCTGTTTGCTAAAATAAGACATTTCTCTTTCCTGTTCCTTTTCTAAGCCACCTGGAAAGTCTGTGTTCCCTTATGCATGAAAGGGGAACAAGTAATTTATCACACTCTTCTGATGTTGGTTATCATCTAAGGTTTGAAGTACTTGTTTTCTCTGACTGTTTATTGATTTCCCCCCCCCTCCCCCCACCCAAGCCCTAGCATCTTGTGATCTGCCTGAAGATAGAAGGTGGATCAGGTTTAGAGCTTTTTTGATGCCAACAGCAAAGACTATACTGTCAAGTAGCTGTATTGACCACACATGGAAGGCATAGGAGAACCGAAGAAGCATTGGTTGTTGTACAAAAATAGTTCTTGAATTGCTGCAAGTAACTGGGCTCGTTGCAGGAGTAATTGAAAGTCTGGTGTGGTACAGATTAAATGTCTAATGTGGTACAGGCTGCTCCTCCTGGCTCTGAACCATCCCTGCTAAAGTATGGAAGGTGGCTGCAATCTGGCTGGGTTGCCATGCTGAAATAGCACTGCCACACGCAGGGTGAGAGGGCTTCCCCATCTTCCAGATGAGTAACCGCCTAAAAAATGTGGTGGCACCTCAGCCAGCTGCAGTCTGAGCCAAGAGATACTCGTCCCTGTAGGTTAATGCCTCTGCCAAAATGCTGCGCATTGCTGCTGTGCGATATGAACCATCAGCCCCAGAAAGTACCTGTGCTGCTCTTGCAGAAGGTGGTATGCCCCTTGCTCAGTGGTCGGTGTCTACTCACTAACTGAAGACTTTATCCATGTGATTTGACGGTCGTCAGTAAAATTACTCAACCAGACTAGTAAGTAAAGCAGTCTGACCAGGCCTGTGACCTCGTCTGCAGACGCTGGACAGCATGTTCTCAGATGCTTACACTGAGGTATGAATATCGGATAGCTTCATGTGCCGTTCAAAACTGGAGAGTAATGTTTTGGAACAGCCCAGTCAAAAGACTGCAAAGTGGCTTCTTCTCTGGGTGTATTACCTGGGTTTTTTTGAGAAGCCAAAGCATGCGATGTCAAAACCCTAGCAAGGGAGACTCTAGGTATTGGAATTTACTACCACTAGAGATACTCATTTGGGTTTATTAGGTGATTTCTGTGTTTTTCCTCTTCCTCCTGGTCCCTACTCCTTTGATTGGAAAATACACAGATGACTTCACGTCTGACAAGTCGGAATATTGGAGGGGAGTGTTTCCCCACAGGCACCTCTGCTCCTGCAGATCAGAGCGGTTGTGGCACTCTGCAGTGCCTGTGGCGCGGGCTCCTGTCACCATAGCACTGCGGAGGTGGCATCAAGGAGAAGGTCACCAGTGCGCAAGCTGAACTGCGATACTTATTTTAGTAACTCTGCTAACGATAGTGGAACTGAGCTGAAAATGTTCTTGTCTGAAAGAGTCACGCCACAGAAAGCCACCTACTTTTTCGCTATAATTCAACAGAAACTGGGTCGGCTCCTAAATGCAGTCAGTTTTGAAACCTAACCTTGCCAGGAATTGCAGGGGTTAATGCCCATCTCTACTTTCAGATTAAAACTTGAAGGTATGTTGAAGTGTGCAAAGTAGCTCGCAGTCCCACTGTGTGTCTTCTGCTGTGCTGTCTGCTCTGTGCTTAGGCTGTCTTGTCTTGCTAATCACATCACATCTGTCAGCTCTCTGTGGCTAGAAACAAATTGTAAACAAGCTGTCAAGGTGGAGTGGGATGAATTGTTTAAAGAAGAAAAAAAAAAAGGCAAAAAATCAAACCACCTTGAATGGCTAAAAAAAAACTTGAGTGGCTATAGCAGCTAAATGTTCTTTCTTCCATTTTTAGTGCTTGTTCCATCATAGATGGTGGATGATGGTTCAGATATCAACATTTGGTTGTAAAAATGTGCACTACAGTGGCAAATATCTGGCAGTTTCAGACCTGCTCCTTCTTGTTGCCTGTAAGAAGTGCTTTACCACTTCTCAACAAGCTCCCACTTTTGCTTTCCATCATTAAGACATTGGAAAGAGGTGCAGTAGTTTAGTGGCAGCTTGTTCTTAGAAACTGTACAGCCCCACCAGCCATTTTGCCAGCAACAATTGTCCTATTCAGACCTTTCAAATTGTCTGATATTTTGGTGCTTCATTTACCAGGTTTGCATAATAGGAGGACTCTGGTAATATAATCGCAGACAATACGAGAGAAAATACATTCTGTAGGCACACAAGAAAGCTTTACAGTTTACTTATTCAGCAAAAGTAACTTTGGTTACTTTTAGTAACCATACTTTTTTTTTTTTACTTTTAGTATATTAGTCTGTGCTGTTGTATGAGATAAGACTAACCATGAATTGCTAATGAGAATTACTGATTTCCCAGAGACAAACCAAGAGTATTTTTAGCAAGAAGATAGACTAATGAGACCACCAAGAGGATAAGTGGTCACATTAAATATTGCTATTTATTATACACACAATTTGCAAAGGATTAGATATTGTAAATCCAGTGCTTTTTCCAAATAGGGTAACTATCACTTTGAAGTTGTATTTAATTGTTCACTCTAGACTTTTATGTCATTTAGTGTGTCTAGCCATGCTATTAGTGACTTAGGTCAGGGAAAGCCTGCTGTGACCTTACAATATACAAACCTCTAGACAGTCCCTCTCCATCCTTCTCTAAGGGCAGTCTGTTGTTCAGGAACAAAGGTTTGGCATAAAGAAAAATAAACTTTAGCTGTACCAATGCGGGGGGTGGGGGGGAAGCCTATTTCTATCTGTAGAAGAGCCCTTGAGGCTGATGGTCTTGGGATACCTCGAGGGTCTGATGGCCTGGGGCCCCTTGAGCTCTGGATCCAACCTACCTTAGGGAAGGTCCAGGAGTTGCCATTGTAGAAGGGAACCTGCTTGGAGGCTGGGAGGTCTCTGGGAAAGACCAGCAATGGGGATTAAAATACTTCGTTTAAAATAATTAAACCTGGAGGTCTAGCAGTAACTGCAAAATGGGTTAATTCCCAATTGGAGTTGCCTCTTACTAAGTGTCTGATGGCATGAGAGCTGGCATGCAGAGCTCCTGCCGAACTGCACTAAATGATCTCCTGATGGCTTTTCTCCTCCAGCAGGATTAAAGCTGCCTTCCCCAAATTCAAGCTGCCTTTTTCATGTAAGGAGTGCAGCAGCAAAACTCACTGGCATGGTAAGCAAACTGAGCGGATGACTCATTGCCCTGGTTCATGGAAATGATCCTTGAGGGCTGGTTGCAAATGCTAAGCAATGACAAGTGCACCCACCTAAAGCAAAAGGACCACCGGAGCCCTGGAGCATGTTGCCCAGCATGCCAGGGGGTGAGAGCTCAGGATCACAGCTGGTCCCTAGGGAGGAAACGCTTTGCCCTCCGAGGCCCCTGTCCTGGGGGGAAGATGCTGCAATTAAAGCTGGTCCCCAGGGCAGGTATGTTTTCCAGCTCTCATCACTCATCTCTCTGCATAACACCTATGAGTGAGCGAGAGAGTTGCTGATGGCCAACACATTGCTGCCTCTGGCTCAGTAATTGGGCTCTGAGGCAGCAGCACCTGCCCAGTAAATATTTGCAGCTGCCTGGCCTCTGTGTGGAGGAGCCCCAGCCTGCACCCACTTGCAGTGGCACCGTGTCACTGAGCTCGCGTGTGCAGTGAGGTCCCTGTGCAGGGCGAGCCCTGCGTCCATATCCCCAACGGCAGCAGGGACTGTGAACCTCTGCATGAGCAGAAAACCCTCTTCCTTGTGTGCAGGGGAAGCGCCCCGGTTGGTACCTGGTTCTCTGCAGAGGTTTTTAGCTGCTCCAGATGGGATACGTGTCTCTGTGGTCTTTGGGCCCTGCTGCTCATCTTCCCCTATGCCCCCCCGTGTTACAGCTGCCGTCCCCTCCTGCTGAGGGAGAAGTTTCCCTTCTCTGGGCAGCAGCTTGCAGGAAACCCAGGGGCCATTTACCCCGCACTGAGGCTGTGCGGGCATTGCTTTGGCGGGTGCTGGCGAAGCAGTCCCCGACAGCTCCTTCCTGCACTGCAAAACCTGGATGTGGGGAAGGCACCTGTGCAAAAGGGGGTGTTTCCAGCGGGATCGGTGCCCAGCGTGGCCCGGCAGGTTGTGCCCGTATGGGAGAAAGTGGCTTTTTTTGAGGGTTTTGAGCTGAGCGACCAAATAGCGTAAGTCGTTTCGGGAGCTGCAGACGTAAAGGGTGGAGGGGAGAGGACCCAGCCCTATCTGTGGGGAGCAAGGGTCCCGGGGCTGGGCGCGAAAAGAAAACTGAGCCCCACTGGCGTGGCACATTCAAGGCAGCAATCCGCTGCAGCCGCCATCGTGATGTGCAAAGGTAGCAAAGTCACCGGGAGCACAAATTTTAAATAATGTCAATATGTTCTCAAGGTGAAAGTTGGCTTTACATAATTGCTGGTAAATACCAGCACGGTGATATTTCCTTGTGTCTGAACAGGCTGCTTCTCTGCAGCTGGTGACTTGGATGGAGCCTGGGGCTTCAGTAAGAAAAATAATGAAAGGACAGGCACTGCCCAAGCTGCTCTTTGGGAAGCTCATGAATACACACTAAACCAAGAAAACCCCAGCAAGCTGCCAGCTCAAGTAATGCCTGTGGGATCTCCAGGGGGAAAGTGCAGTGGTCAGTCATCCGTCATCTTGTAGGATTTTGCTAAGAATATTTTTATTCCCCTCCAGGTGAGAAGCCTAGAGCTCCTGAGAGGGTCGGTGTGAGCAGGGTCACCGGCTGCCCGCAGTGGGGGGAGCTGACCCGGCTGCGTGGCTCAGCAGAGGTAGGGAAGATTGAGTCTGGCTTGGTGGGAAGGAAAATACAGAATATGTTAGAGGTCTAAAAAAGTGAGGGGGAAAAGGAGTGCAGTAACAGGAGTAAGGGAACATTCAATAAAAGGGGAAGATGTGCAGGAGAAAAGGTGCTTTTGTATCACTCCAAGGGTGCATCGGGTCCCCGGCACACCTGGCACCGCGTCCTCTCTGCCCTCGTGTGCTCCTCCTCTGGCATGGCACCGGCTCCCAGATCAACACTTCAGAGGGTCTCGATGGCCTGGGATTTTTGATTCGTGTGGTGGCGATGCTCAGGAGGACAACTGCTGTGCTCAGGGGACACATGGTGGGCAGGCTGTGTCTTCCCAGTGGTGGAACTGGGAGCAGAGCTGAGTCCTCTGGTTACTTCTGGTCTCTGCACTTGCCGTGGTTGTGAATCTCAAATCCCAGGTTGTAATGAGACTGTCATACAGAACAAAAAGTGGTGTTAAAGAAAATTAATAAATGTCAAAGTCCATGTAAAAAAACCATAGTTCTCATTACTCATATGCAGCATGACACCCCCAGAACTGTAATTTCCAATTTCATCTTCTCTGGCTGACCACAGATACGAATTCATTCAAATAGCAAGGAAGGAATTAAGTGTTAATTTAACAAAAAGGAAAGGCTGCTAAGGAATTAGATTAGATTCTTAAATTAAATATAAACCTGTAAAAAGGCTTTCTGAGTGTTCCCAGCCTGTCTCCTTGATAGTTCTCTGCAGTAATAAAACAAAATGGTATCAAGTGTCTGGCAAAGTGCTGAGGCACTAGCCCCAAGCAGCAGGACAGAAGTGTGCTGATCCTTATGATGTCTTTTTTTTTTTTTTTTAAAAAAACTTGAAAATTTCGCTTTGCCTCCTTGATGTACCCAGAGTGGCTTGAGCTGGGAGCAGCTGAAACCGCTGGCAGGAGTAGGTGGGTTCGAGGCACAGCCTGGGCTGAGCATCATTTTTTGCGAGGGCTATACTTAGCAGCAAGGTATCAAGGCTTGCGTATCAAATTTTAAATAGGGTTTTAAAAGCCCTTTCTCTAATGGAGCATCTGATCATGCTCCGCATTTAAAGATCGCGGTCCAGCCGGCTCTGCCTGCGGAGGGGGAGGCAGACCCTGTGCACCGCTGCCCGCTTCCCTCTTATCTTCTGGCTTGGCAGAGGAGGCTTGAAACCTGTCACAACGGAGATAAGGACAGAAGCAAATTAAGATTTAGGAATTTCTCCTGGGACTTTTCTAGGCAAAAATAGGTTTTTAATTGGTTTTCAATTCTGCGGCAGCCAAAGGTCTTTAATTAGGTTTTACATCATTCTCCAGTATCGCTCTCCTTTTCTATGTTTAGCCCACCTAAACTTCTTTAAACAGATAAAAATTTACTATTTGTCTTTTTATCAAAAAATCAAGGTGCTGAGTGATTTCATGTAGATGCTAAATAGCAAATGAATTGTCGAAACTTAAGCCTGCTAAAGACAGTGTTTTAGTCTAATGCTGCTATATTAGCTGCTATATTTAGCTTTTCTCATAAATGTAGTATTAAAAGCCTGCTAATTTTATTTTTAAATATTTTTTGTTTTCCTTGCATTGTTTAGCTGCTGAACTGGCTTTAAAGTTTTCAGCTGGAACTTTTTTTTTTAAACTCATTTTCCTAATTTTTAAAATCTTTAAAATAGCCTTGCAGATATCCTGCCTTGCAGAGCTCTGCTGCAGCATTGACAGTTTACAGAGTAATTCAAAACATAAAAAAAATAAAAGTATGCATGTATAATCCTTAATCAATTGTGTTTTTTAATGGAGCTCCTGCTCTGCAGAGCAATAGCTGGGGCCGTGGGTGCTGGCTTCGGTCCAGGCAGGCATGCGGATGAGCACCAAAGCCCTTTCCCTGCGCCTTGTGCCTGGGGCAGCACAGCCTCCAGGAGGTGAGCCCTGACCAACACCTTCCAAAGTCAGTAAAAATGGTCCTTCTGCCTTGAGCAGATTTAGGGTCGGACCAAAATGCATCAACACTCTACTAAGAGTCCAGGTAGTGGATTATTACTCAAGTCCAGACAATAGATTTGTTAAAAACCAACCAAACGAGTGAGGATCCACACTGTCATTTGTCCCATCTGGCTGAATATGAACTAACTCTTGGGACTAAATTATTTTCCGGGTGTTTCCATTGATTTAACTGGAATTACTAAGGGTGAATGCTGCTCTGCTATACTGCATGGTGTCAGGAAAGAAACTTTATCAGTAGATGGGGAGATTTCTCTCTGTATACTGATTTACTCTACCCCAAAAATGTTTTTATGCCCAAAATCTCAGTGGTTTTGGAAGTTGCTCTCTTCCCTGTGTTCACATCTGCATGTGGATGATGTGGTGACGTGTCTCAGCAGTGCAGTTGTTTTCAATTGTGGTAGAAAATGTGGGTGAATGTGTGGGCGATGACGAACCCAGAGGAGCTGCTCGGGACAAATGCCGGCTGATCCCGGTGCATCGTGCCCCGCTCGGGGGAGCAGCACTTGTCTTCAGCCAGAAGATGCAGCACCAACCTGGGGGTGAAACTGCAGCTGCCAGCACCTCTCCAGCACCGTCCACGGACGCCGCTGATGCCATTTTCCTCCCAGTGACCGGCAGTGCCATTTTGGTAACGCTTCCAGTCCCCAGCCTGCACAAAATCCTGGGTACCTTTGGACATGGGTCCCGTGTGCTGCACCTCTGTCCCCTCTCTCTGTTCAGCTCCCAGCAGCGCAAAGCAGGAGGTTAATCCCAATTACGATAAGGGCTTAAGTTAATAAATAGATGTTAATATAAGGGCTTTATCCAGGGGAGGAGAAAAACCCAAAATGTGGTCAAATCACATTAGTTCCACTATTTAAAATTATTATTCTGTCTGCATTGGAGAGGTTGCTGTTTTTGCTAGTAATTCCTACAAAGAAAGGCCTTTTCACATGCACCCAGGTGCCATGGGATCTGAAGGGAGATGGTGCTGCCGCTGGCTGATGGAATGGGCCTTGTGCTTTAACACTAATTGATCATTAGTTAGATAATAAGCCGCTGTTCGTTAGTCAACAGCCGTGGCCGTGCAGTTTGTTCCACCCTCTCTCAAGGGTCTTGTTGTCCGTGCTCTCTGTTGGATTTTTTTTGAGGATAGCCCCAGTTCAGAGCAGCTGCCTGCAATGCTGAACACCTCTGGGCAGCTGGAAGAAGTTCCCCAAACTTCTCCCACTCTGTTTGACTCCTGTCACTTGTTCCAAGGAGGAGCTCAGCTCCCACCGGGGCTCTCGGGGAGCGTTAGTGCTCCCCAACACCTTGTGAATGGCTTCGTCGCTACCTCCATGCTTTGCCCGTGTTTCAGCCCCTTGTTACCGCTTAGGGGCTGCAGGGAGGATCAGCATTAAAATGGTTAAAAATGTGTATTTGGCAAGGGAAAGGCTCTGGCGCACCCCGATCAGGTCATGTACACCATATTGTACATACACTGTATTGTATGTACACTGTGTTGTACATACTGTACATATGTACTGTACGTATGTACACCGTGGTGCAGCCTCGGGAAGGGCTGATCGGTGACCAAAGTGTCTGCAGTGCTCTTGGTCTTCCTTGGGACCGCTCCCTCTAAAACATGAAGGGATCAGTTTGGTCAAAATTAGCAAATTGAGTGTACTGAGAAGTCTGGGTGTTTTGCTTTCTATCCTGGGAAGTGTTTCTAGAGGAGCGGATGCTCAGCAAAATCTGTTGCTCGATGCTGACTCCACAGCTGATCCAAAATAGCAGTAATTTTTTTCATAGATATTTATAAAAGCTTTTTTATGCTTAAAAATCCTGTGGAAATTCTTCTATTAATTTCTGTTTATGCACTGTCTTGTAATACTTTTTTTTTTCTTTTTGGCCTTCTTTGAGAATTGTGGTATTTTCAGTTTAAAAATTCAATGGGAAGGAGTGAAAAATGCCACCTGTTTTTTTTTATGTGAAAACTGCAGTTTCTGATGAGCAGACGTCCTCTACCAGACGTGTGCGTCGATGAGAGGGGCTGGACGGCTCATGGGAAAGCCCAGGGCTGCCTCTGTGCCCAGCCCCAGCACGGTGCCACTTGGGATCCTGCTCAGATCCATCAGCTGCCTTGCAGTTGCAGAGGGATTGGGATGGTTTTGGATGCAAAAGCATCGCTTCCCCTCAGCCCAGCAGTGGTCCTGGCCTGGGGAAATCCGGCAGCAGCAGCTGCAGTGAGCAGGGTGCCTGTCCACCCTCCCCTGCATCCCCCCGTGCTGCATCTGGGTCTCAGTGAACTCCTGCCTGAGCTTTGGTCCTCCAACCTGGGGCTCATGGCGGGTACGGAGATGCTACTGTTTTAATAATAAGCTGCTGTTTGTCTCAGCGGACACTGTCAGGTAAATGGAGTGCGAAAGCATAATGACTCTGGCATAAATGGGAGAGCATTAAAATTAATGCAGTTTGTTGATGTAATCGGTAGCTCATTGGGGTGAGTGCTACGCTTGCCTCAGATGCTGTGGTTCAGAAGCTGGCCCAGCTGAGCCTTCCCGGTGCTGGGGCAGGACCGGCAGCCTCAGACCGGGGTGTCCGTCTTGGCAGCTGGTTGTGCCGCTGCTTCTGCTCGCCCCTGTGCCCTGACGGTCCCGGCTGAGCTGAGGAAATCCTGCAAATCTCTGAGGGTTTGGTGGCCACGGGCAGGTCACCACAAGGCCCCCTGACTTGGTGCAGGAGTTGCTGTCACTCCCGTGTGGACTAAACCCTTTGCACGAGCTGAGCCTTTGCTGGTGCTCCCTATGGGGCAGAGGCCTCGCAGACATAGGCTTCAGCAGCTGACGTTGTAAAACCCCTTTTTCCTCTACTACTTGATTATTTAGATGTGAAGTTTTTCTGGGAGACAAATGGGAGCATCTCATACTCCGTGTCCCACACATCTCCTTGCACAGATGCCACCTGGGCCCCCAGGCCCAGCGCAGTGCAGACAGCGGAGATGAGCCAGCGGTGCACTGCCCCGCGCGGGGCTGGTTAGCATGGCGTCAGTGTGGGTAATGAACGATAAGCCACGTGCACTGAAGACACTTCAGCAGGCATTCTGATGGCTCTTCAAGAGGGTTGATTCTGGTGGAGTGGCTTTCGATTTGTTCCTCTCTCCTCTTCAGCGTGGTGGTAGAAATTGCTTCATTATAAACTATTTCACAGCAGCAGACCTCGAAAGTTTCTGAATTAGAAGCAAATTGCATGGTTGATTACTTTTTTTTTTTTTTTTTTTTTTGTTGTTCAGATCTTGATTCTTCAGCAGATGAAACACGTTTCTTATTGCTTCTCTCCCCAGGGGCCTGGGGCAGTAATTACCAGCCCGATGCGGAGCAGAGGCGAGCCGTGTCTCTTTGCAGCGCTCTCTGCTCTTTAGCCGTATTAGTCCCTCTGATATCACCACCTTTTCTCTGACTCTCAGGCTGACTGTTTCAAGGTTTAAAAAAAAGGAAAAGAAAAGCCTGGTAGTACAATGCAGTTCTACACAGGTTTGATGTTACATCTTCCTCTGTAAGACAGCTATTGCCTTGAACGTGAGCCTGGCATGTTTCTTGAACATCACAGCTGCTTCATGGACCAGGATCTTTAATGGCCACCATGAACAGGACTGTCATCACTGATAATGTCCTTGCTCTGAGAAGTCGCATTTCAGCACAGCCTGCTGGCAGTCCCCAAGGAGCTGGTTCCTGCTGTTAATTCCCAGCTGCTCCACCTCCGAGCAGTAGCTCACACAGGGAGATTTCACTACCTGTCGTGCTCTGGATAGATGAGGACAAGTGTGTTTCTCCAGTCCACCAAGGTAGTTTTCTTATAAGGAATGATGTGCTATTGTTCTGGTATGATTTCTCACGGATGAGAACACATGGCATTTTATTCTGTTTTCCACTTGTTTTTATCCTATTGTCTTACAGCTGATTATTACATTCTGATAGAACAACAGAAATGCTGTCCGCCTAATTAGATTTATCACAAATGCCCAGCCTCCCAAGTATTGACAATTAGCAAGTGTTCTTGAGGTGGAGGTAATTGTTCAATATGGGAACATCGATAAAGCAATAGAGTGATTAACAAAACACTGAAAATGCACGGAAAAATCTGAAGCTGTCTGATCTGGGTTTTCTCAAAGTAAGCAAGCAAATAATAAGGTTAGTCAGAGGACAGATTTCATAACCATCATGAAACCAAATTGTTTTTTATAGGATCATGTGATTGAAAAGGTTCTTGCAGGCTGATCTGGCTGGAGGCCAATGAGATATGATTGAAGATATTTGGGAGACTGCAGCTTCCTTGCTGTAGCCTGCAATAATTACTTTGAGTGAGAAGGTTGGTCAATACCCACGTACGTCTCTTGTTCATATTGCCTGTAATTCATCTAATCTCATATGTACATCTTTTCAAAGGTATTTTTGCGGTTCCTTGCACTGTGATGGAGGAACAACAGAAAAAAATATGCCTTAATAGCAGTTTGCATTGATTCTTGCACCAGAGGTGGTGGTAGGCTGTGCTGTGTAAGCACTGCTGTCCATGGAAGAGTGGTTTGGGCTATTTGGGTGATGTGGTATTGGCCAGCGTTAGGAAAAGGAAGGATAACAAGGAAGCCTGGGTTAACACTTCTCCCCGGATAAAACTGTGGTGGTGCATTCCTTCCCCCCCTCCCGGTCACTCTATGATCTCAGAAACCCCTGATAAACTTTGGCCTTTGTGTAATGAGTTGGGCGGTGAAGCGTCCCTTGACCGTACCCAGAACTCTTGCATGGCTGAGGTGGGGGAACTGCCTGTACCAGGAACTCCTGCTGCCTGGCCCAGGTGGGGGATGGAAGTGGTGATAATTCGTCATCCCCTGACACCCTGATCTGAGTTGTAACTCAAGTGGAACAGTACCATTGTTGCTGAAATCTTAAGAATTTTCACGGCTGACTAAAGCCAATCATCTTGTGAACCTATAAACAGTGGTCTTAAGTGAGACCCTTTGAGCTCTCCTGGACGCAGTGGGCTGCACCCAGAATCTCCCTGAGTGGGTCGCCTCTCAGAGTTTGCAACCTCTCGAGTTTGCAATATTCAGAGGACCGTCGGGACCTGGGCTGAAACACTCCTTGGCCGAGACACTCCTCAGGGGTCAACCCTTCGCCTGTTGAGAAATGCCAAGACATTTAACGTGAGTATTTCACGAGACTCAAGGGGAATTTTTAACAGGTACCTTTATCTAGCTTTGGGCCCTTGTGTGCACATGTGTGTGAATTGATTTAGAAAACCAATAGTAAGCATAATCTGTAATTAAGTCACTGTAGTGATTGTAGTAGACCCTACTAACTCACTTTGTAAATGTTAAATTAATCTATGATTAAGTGCTGCTAAAATCTTATGATCTACCTTAAAACTATGGATGTATTTTAGATTGCTGCTAGACACATCTAATCCCTTAGACATAAGCCATTGACCAAGTCTGAGACTAGGGTCCAGCTGCACCTAGACTCCTCTCCGAGAAGGAGTTTAGAAAGCAAAGGGGTCATGGCTCAATGGGAGGGTCTCCTTACCCTTTTTGTATAAGACATAAATCGTTGTCCAAGTCTGAGACTAAGATTGGATCCAGCTGGGTCTTCTCTGAACCTCGTGACTCAACAGGAGGGTCTCCCTTACCCTTTTTGTCCTCAGTCTCTGTATAAACCATTCCAACTCAATTCAAACACAATTTTCCCTGTGTATACTTCACACATATAATAAGTAATAGAGTGAATCTTGCCATCGAATTCTGTTAAGTTGCGATTTTATAAATTTCTATTAAAATAACTTTTTGCAAATACCTTTGACAGTGATTCTTTAAGCAACCTCCAAACCACTCATTTGTGACAAAAGCTAACGACTGTATCTAAGCATCATGAAATTTCACAGTCAGTCTTGCAATTCTGCCTTGTTATTAGCTACTTTGTGTGATGCTGTAACAGGTACCCTTGGCCTCTGGAGAGTTGGGCTGAGAGCGTCTCCCCTTAAAGCGTGTTACTTTTCTGCACCTCTGTGTTTCAAACGTGTGTCTGGATCTAGCCACCTATCTATGACCATTTCATATGCTTCAGTCCTAAAGATTTCCTTGCTAACTTTCTGGCAAAAATGAGAAGTCTAAAGATACACAGCCCACGTGGTTTGTCTGATCCCAAGCTTTCCCACTCGGGAAAGCAGGGGGGTGATTTCTGGTATCAGCTAATTCTTGCTGTTCTCTCTGCCTTGTTTTGTTCCTTGCCAAATGCTAGAAAGTGGGTTGCTATTGTCTTAGGCTTCTGTCTGGAAGTATCAGTTCCATAACTAATTATGTATGAAATCAGACAGTTTTTTTAAACACTTTGAAGTTTTTACAAGCATGACATAGAGTAAGAATAGTACGGAAATAGACCAATATTTCCCCTTACTTTGAAGTTACTAAACCCACATCTAATTACAAAATTATTAAGACTGAGTCACCACAATTGTGTCTCTTCTGAACATAGTTTTCAAGCAGTATTAATACTCTTAAATATAAAACATTTCATAAATAGGAGTGCAGGAGCTGCAAGGTTAGACTCTCTGTGCAGTCTGAATTTTATGCTGAACTCCAAGTTGCCTTTCAGTGAGTGACAGAATTACATAAAACATCAAAGCCATTCTGTGTGCTGCATGAAAAAAAGACCTACCTGCTTAAAAAAGCAAAATCAATGATGGAAGACATTGCTTAGTTGTCTGTTTCTACAACTTTTCAGAGTATTTTTTCAATAATCATTTATTTATTAATGCCTGAGCTGCTTTAAAAAGAGGGCCTGGGATACTCCAAGGTTAACAATCATATTTTTATTTTCATAGTGTTCTATTTCAGTTATTAAAAGCTATTGCACCCAGTGATAACAATTACCCAGAACAACAGATAACTGAATAGGTTTAATGGAGCCTTGATTTTAAAATACTTGCTTTGAATGACAGTGTGCAAAGTTAAATAAATGATGGATGAGCAAGATTAAATGGTACAGAACTCTAATCTGCCTTACATAATATAGGAGACATTAATATAATTCTAAAATACCTGTAGTTAAAGGCTATGAATGTCACAGTCAAGGAGAACAGGGATGCCGCTAGCAAACATTATGTTCCAGGTCTGGGAGCAGTTTTACATAGAGCAGGAGCCCCTGAGCAAGCTGAATTTGAAAGTCAAATGCCTGAACACATCCATAGGAAAGCACACGCTTGTTCTGACTTGACGGCAGCTGCAGCTCGTGGAGGCGTGGGTTAGTTTTGGGCTAACACCCAGGTCTTTTTGGGACCATCTGGGCTTTTGCTCTGTCTTCCAGTACACTTGGGCACTCAGTATTACAGCAGTCGAGTCCCTTGTGATGGCCAGTTTTGGAAGATGGATGAGATTTCTGCAGAAATCCTCAAATTATCTTTTTAAAGCCCTTCAGGTGTGAAGAGAGCAGCTGGGACAAGGTGCTCCCCATTCCCAATTTAAGAAAAGGTTCTCAATATCATTTTGGAAATGATGGAAGGTTGGTGAACCTGGCAGTGATTCAAAACTATTTTAAAGAAACACATGAAGGTCATTTAGGGATTTACAAATCTAACAAATGCTAGTTAAGGCTTCCTGCACATGTACAAGCCCAGTCAAGGGAAGAAGCCTGCTGACCACTGCCCTCCTCCAAGAAAGCCATCTGCAGTGCTGGCTGAACCAATGTACTTGTCCTGTGTTATTACTCTCATCTCAGGGATGTACTTTCCTTCTTCTAGCTCTGCCAGGAGATACGGTAGAAAAACAAGCAATCTTTTCATGTCAAATTTATCCTTCCTAGTGTTGGACAGTTGGCCGGTGCTTAGTACGTACAAATTAAAGCAATTTGCAGAGTAACATGGGGTTAGAAAGGCGTTCCTGTTATCTAACAGCCCAGAAGAATATAGTATCAAAATAATAATACGGTTAATTAAAAAAGTCACAAGTCTGCCCTGATCTGATTATGCACTGTTAAAAAATACAAAGGCACTGAGAAATTGAGTGCCGTTGCTTTCTGACATTTTTCAACAGAAAACCCAAAACAAGCATGCAGTTAGGAGTGAAGCCAGAAACACTGGGGATGGAGAGCTTTAAAAAGGGGATGATACTGCAAAGCAACATGCTCGTTGTGATCTAAGCCCCAGGGCGAGGCCACGGCTTTATGCATTTGGACCTGTGTCTGTCCAGGACATGAGATGCTGCTTGCAGGAGCTCCGTGTCTTCGTCCCGACCGCACAGACTCTCCATGCATCATTCTGCAGGAGCATCACAAGCTTGGTGTGATCCGGGGATACTGCTGGACAAATTCTTTCTAGAAGTTTTGTCCTTTTTAGCATTCCCATTTTGTATCAGATTAATTTTAATACAAAAAGGAAAGATATCCTACACGTTCATCCTCCTGAGACAGCATTTCCCATAGGCAAAACAGGGACATCCATGCTCGTACACAGTTGGGGCTGGTTTTTTCAGACCACCTTGTTAAGGATTCAGTTTAGAGCCGTATTGCTTCTGCACTGAGTCATCTGGATCAAGAAAAGGACTGTTTTCAGCCACCAGGCTGGGATGATAAACAAGTCTCATCAGACATTTTTCAGGGTCATGGGTTAATAAGACCGTAAATCTAAGGGTAATTTCTCTGAAAGCCACAATAAAGTCATAGTCTTCAGCACAAAATGTCAGCTTTAGTGTTCCAACATTATTTATCTGAGAAGAGCAGTTATAGGTAATTTGTGAATTGTGCAAAAACATGAACTCATGCATCATAATCTTAATGGAGCTTGTTTACATCGTCTTCTTGTGCATAATTAGCAAAACATATGATCCAAGTTGTTCTCCTCATTTAGAGCCCTGTTTTGGCTGGGCGACATAGCGGAGTTGGTGTTGCCAAGAGCTATACTGGGTAATGTTTTCTGATAGATTTAGTGTGTGATATCTGTGCACAGCAGTAGAATCTGTAAATTTATGACAAAAAGATCAAGGCTATCATAAACAGTAATATCTGCTGGAAATGAAAGCTGCGATTCCAGCACTGGCATTTTCTCCGTGCCATGCACAAGTGAGTGTCATCAGCTGTCTCTCATATAAAAGCCTGACATTGAGTGACTGATTATATCACAGCCTTGAGATTGTGCCTTCTGATTAGATATGCAGAGTGAATAATTTTAGTTCAATTAGGTGTTGCTGGCTGGACAACCAATAGCATAATGCATATCTACACTAAACATTATTATTAAACTCTTTCATGTCCTTGGTTACAGACACTTGGTTACTGGAAATTGGTCTTTTGGGTTGTTTTGGGTTTTTTTTGTTGTTGTTGTTTTGGTTTTTTGTTGTTTTTTGTTTTGTTTTGGTTTTTTTCCCTACTTTGGCATTATTTCACAGCAACCAGCTAAATTAAAAACAGCAGTAGATGTTATTTAACATCTTTCTACACACTTTATAGGAAACCCAGCGTTGTTTATATCACTGTAGTTATGATACTAGTTCTGGGGCTGATCAAATGTGTGTTGCTAACTAGGATTCACTGAAGTTTTAGCTTTTTTTCCTGCTTTCAAGCCAATTCTGACTCATGCAGATGTAATAAATTTCTGAGAAGTTGTTTATGTAGCCTGCTCCAATGGGAGACTTATTTGTAGATAGATCTCAACGAGTTACCTCTCCCCTATTCACTCTTCATCATGTTGTGATGTGTAATTTACTTGCTAATTATGTTATTTTCTCCCTTCTTGGATTTATGAAGCTCTTTTAACAGTAGGATTGAATAACCTGGTGGATGGGCTCCTCCAGAAAGCCCCAGTGAGTAACCTGCCCTCTCCACGGCCATCTCTGGTGTAGGTGCCCACCTCCTCCTCAGCCCCCTCCATGCTTTCCCACCCCTCCTGCTGCCTCCCTGCCCCCCCGGGCAGGGCTCTCCTGCTCCTGCCTTCCCTTGCTTGCTTGCTTTGCTTGGGCGAGAGCTGGAGGCTATCCCACCCGAGCACCTGGCGCAGAGCCCCTGCCTCTTACCAGGGTTTTCAACTCCATTTTGGCTCGCTGCAGGTTGATTTTCTTGTGATTTCCCTAGCCCCTGGCATAAAGGGTAGGAGGGAGGAGGAATTTTTGGTAACAGGTATTTGCCTGTTGTTGAAAGTGCTGCTGGAAGGGGAAAATGTGGCAGCAAGAACTAACACAGACTAGATGAGGAGAGAGTGCAGCTGAAAGGAGGGAGAAGATCAAACTTCACAGCACCAGGGACACCCCAATCAAATCCCCGTACTCAGTCAAGCCGGCTGCAGCCGCTCCCCCTTCATGGAGCCGGCGAGCATCTTCCATGCTCGAGGCAGAGCTGAGCCAGGGAATTGGAAATGCTGGGTTGTAGCTGCTCCATCTCCAGCTCAGCCGCTTCCTCGTTACCTTCTCTGGTAACGTCTTTCGTTTTAGCTGCTTTTCAGGATATACTTTGGGTGAGAGCACCCCCCTTCTGAAGGGTTCTCCCTGACACCCTTTTGTGTTTTTACCCTGCTCCAGGATCTGTCTCCCTTGACTTTGATGCTAGCATCTTCCAGTAATGACTGCTCATTAGGACAGCAGAGCCAGGCTTTAATTTCCCAAAATCAAATGCCTTTTATAGCTCTGCAGTGTGTATGATCTCTGCAGAAGGTGTATCTGCTTGAGCTGGAGAGAACAGGTATGCCTTACATGCAGCAGTGTCCCACATGTATAGGCAGAGAAATTGCTTATTATGTCTTTCCCATAAATGAGGTTCTTGCAAGTAACTAGTGAGCTCAGCACAGTCTCTTTCCGAAACTGAGACATTCATCTGAAACCTTTCACTTTTGGAACTTTCTGATCCCACTGAGCCTTAGGGGGGCTGTGCTGTAGTATCTGCAGCACAGAGTGCTCCCATCCTGCAGCTCTGTTCCAGGTACTGCTTGGAGCAGGTATCCTAACCCTCTTACATGGGCTGTGTAGCATCCTGCACAGTCTGGGGTTTTGGTACCTTATTAGTTGCTAAAAAAAAAAGAAAAAGAAAAAAGAACAATTTTCCTTGGTATTTCAGATATAGGGCCAAGATTTTGCCAATGAGGTGCAGTTCAGTTAGGGATGCTCCGAAATTATTGCATTATTACTCTTCATGGGGGTGGAATTTTGCTGTTTTGATTCCTTATGCTGCAGTGCGGTGGCACAGACCTTATCCCAGATCATCTCTTCTTGGCACATCTCTGGGACCTGCAACAAGGGGTGCTGCTGCCGGGCTGTCCCGCTGCAGGCACCCCTGTGTCTATCCACCAGCTCCGCTTCCCCAGGTAGCATCGTGGTCCCAAGTGATGACTGTGGAGCCCTCAGGCAAGTGTTCTGGAGCAGAACAAGTGATGAGGAGTAGACAGTGTGGGTTTTTCATTCAGATGGACATCTCGGGGGAGGATGAGGTTTCCCCTATCATGGGCCCATCGATACTATTCTTTTGTACCAACACCCTGCTCCCTCCTGAAATTGCATGGGTCCAACCCTGCACAGTATTTCAGGAGATGCCAGGCTGTTTCTTTGTGGTTGTTTATGGCTTCAAATGTTTTTCCTTTTATTGCATACTTCAGATGCAATAAAAGAGAAATGAAGGGACCATTAAAGGAAAGTGCTCTTCCCTGGCATTTATTTACTCTGTGGGATGTTTCCAGAATTGCTCCTGAGTGAACGCTGCCTGTACCCCTGCACCATTTGCCCTGTTACTTTCCACATGATACTCTCTTTGTTGCCAGTACCTCTTTTCTGGGGCTGGTTTCACACCCCTCCAGCCTGCTGTGCAATGTGCTGGAAGCCTGCCAGCGGGTAGGACTTGGTTGCAAAAAGCAAGAGATGCAGGATCCTGTGGCTGGGGGCAGCGCTGCAGCCAAAGCATAGCCAGTGTTTCGTGTACTTCTGCATCTTTTTCGAGCCAGGCCAGCTGGTCTCAGCCCTTGCTGAAAAGCTTGGCAAGGTGCTACTCATTCCTTAGCTTTCCATGTTGTTGCTAAGGATTTGATGCTTTAGGAAGCAGGCCTGGAGGATTCAGGTTTGACCTTATCCTTATGGTTTACGAATACAACTCCTTCTAAATGTGTGGATCATGAGCCAGCCCTGCAGCATGTCCTGCAAGTCCTGCATGAGTCTGGGAATCTGGGGGAGAAAAATAATGTGAAAGCATGTAACTAAAATTGGTCTAACCCATACGCACATGGAGCATTTCTTGGAGCGCAGGTTTTCTGCATGCACTCACCTTAGTGTTAGGGAAATTCTGGGCTGAGCCTGGTCACTTCTCAGGAGGATGCAAAAGACACAGTCCCAGCGTAAGTGCCCTTCCCCTGCCAAGCCTCATGAATCGGCTCCAAAGGCATTAAAGAAAAGCAACTGGGGACTTATTAGCAGGCAAAGTGACATATCTTCCCCTGGCTTCGGTCCTGGAAACAAATGAACAGTTTGGAGATTTCCAAAACAACTGCAGTGGGATGCGGCCATTCCCCGCGGATGCCATGGGCAAGGAGCATCAAACTGGAAAACGGGTACCCTCAACATCAGCAAACAGACACCCCTCTTTTTCTTTTCAGCACTGATGTAGGAGGCAGCAAATGATGAGCCTGCTATTGATTTCCCAATTACAGCTCTTGCCTTGCGACTTCTGCCATCTGCTAGAGGTGAAGGTACCTTGAAGGCATCTTTATTTTAAATCCTACTTCATAACCAGTAAAATATTAAAGGAGGGCAAGATAACCTTGTCAGACAAATTTGATACTTGTTTTCTGATTTTCTTTATAATAAGTTTACAAGCTTGGTTGATTAAGGTAAAAGGATTATAGGAGAGACTCTCCCACCTTGCAAATCTTTCCTACTTTGAAAATAACAACATGAAGAATTTATAATCATCAACAGCATAATTTATAGTCAGCACTGGACTGGTGTAGAATAAGCTGATTTTAATACAGCTAAATACAAGGTGAGGTACAAGGCAAAATAAATGTAGGCTATGTTGGAAAGACAGTGAAGTTTTTGCTTTAACAGAGTGTTTCAGAGGAGAATTTATGGTTTACAGTTGCCAGATTCTTTAGTGTTTGCAGTGGCCCTGGGTCTCTAACCTGGGGGGCTGGTGGCTGGTGTCAGCTCGGTTAGAGCCAAAAAACTGAGCTGTTCTCTGTCCTCCGTGCTGCAGAAGTGAGAGGTGGCCATGCAGCTCTCGGCACAATTGGTGCTCCCACAGCATCATCCTGCACCTTCTCTGGCCGTTACAGATGTAACAACTTCATCCTTGGCTCTTCCTTTGCCCAAAGGTCGTTGTCACCATGTGTTGTTTTTCTTTTCAATCTAGCAAAGTCTTACAAAGCCTTACGCTGGGAGGAAAAGCTCTCTTTGTGCTAGTGCTCAGAACTGTCAATGGAGACTTAATTTGTCTTTTACAATTTGCAGCTCTCCGTTGTCTCGCTGCTCCAGGCATGACCCCATCCCAGTGGCAGTCAATACTTTTGGTGAGTGGAGTTGGCAGCGATCTTGCATAGGCAAGGAAAAATCTGTCTCTGAGCTTGTCATTAGGAGACTGCTTTACTGTTGCTACAGGTAAGCTCACAGGAGAGAAAGGGCTTGCAACGTATAAAAAAGCCCACGTCTGGAGGCTCTGAGCACAGGGCTGAGCAGGCACCTACGGGTGCTCAGAGCAGACCCCTCCGAGGGTGCTCACACACCCGATGAGCTGCGTTTCACTGGGAAGGGACCACCCTTCCAGAATTTGCCTTTCTGTTTTACCATGTTTTGAGCTGGCCCTGGAATGTGGTGGTGACAGCACAACCTGGTATTTTCTGTCTGACAATTGCAAAGCAGAGCAGCGGCCCTGGGCTGCAGGGATGTATTCAGCTCTCCAGTATTTTCTGCAAAGTCCTGCGATCTGTAGGTTTATTTTTGTGGGGGAAAAAAAAAAAAAAAGAAAAAAATTGTGTTAATTTTTGGCATGTGTCTCTGTTATTTATAGGAAAAGTAACAAAGGGAGAAGTTATTCCTTTGTTTTCTTTTTTTTTTTCTTTTTTTCTTTTCTAATTGCTCCACACAGCTCTCCTAGCTTATGTGCTGATAGCAGTCATTTTTATGTGAGTAAAGGGGATTATTGATTGTTTCTTTTCAGTTAGGTTTATCCATAACGTGTGTGAACACAAGCCCCGTGCTGATCTCTCTGCTGGTGTCCAGTAAGTCTCCCAGAATCAAGATATTTTTGTGTTTGTTTTTTTTTAAAATTCTGAGGGCTGACAGGACCAGTATTTCCCAAGGAATTGTCAATGCATTGTTAGAAACCACGCTAACAATAACATGATTTATCTTGTGAGATACTCCAGAGCATCAGACAAAGCCTTCTAAGCACCAAAAAACATTACCAGTTTCTTTCACAGGGCTCCTTGTGTCTCTTTGGGATGCATTGCAGATGCCAATAGAGAAATTAAAGGGAATTCATGGATATTAAGAAATGATTGAATAGCAGGGCTGGCAGGGAATGCAGAAAGTCATTTTGTCCTGTGCTTGCTCCAAGGCAGGAACCACTTACATGAAGATCTCTGCCTGCCCTGATCTCAGGGAGCCCATCCCAGGAATCCCGATGGACCAATTTCCAGAAGTCACAACCATCCAGCCCTGTGGTCCTGTCAAACCCTCCTTTCCTCTATGAGGAACAGACATCAAAAAGTGTTCATCCTTGTCAGCTTCTCAAGGTCTGTCTCGTTGGCATTTAATTTGCTTTTTCTTTGCTTTCTTTTTTTGGCAAAGTTTGCTTGAAATCAAATTTCACCCCATTGCTTCTCCCAGGGCGATGCCAAGCTCATTTGAGACTAACTCTTGAATTCATGAGCACAAAATCACTGCTAATGGTATGTCCCTGCCTTGCACTTCTAGTTCCTGCACTCAAGTGGTTAAGTTTCAAGCTGAGGCTTCTGTGGGATAACTGGGAAAAAAAATGGCATCTTCCATAGCTTGTGTCCACCGCAGGAATTTCTGCCTTCATTCCTTCCCCTTCACCACCTTCAGCTCATCTTAAAAGCCGCCAATGGTGGTTGTGCTGCTGCTCGGAGCGGTGTTTGTGGCTGCGACCGTGTCACTCGCGCGCTTCACGAGGCCGACGTGTGAACAGTCGCGGAGCGATCCCAAATTGCCCCCTCCTTGTGCTGTCTGCAGCTTCAGAGAAACAAGGAAACCGAGGCGCTGATCACTTTGGGCAACAGACGTTCAGGCATGCCTCAGCAGCTTCATAATACAGACTGTTATATCACAGGATAAAATTAGACTCTGACCTTGAAACCTATCTGTGGCAGAGCAGGAGCTGTAGCCTTGAAGCCACCCACACCCCATGTAATTCTCTCGAAATTATGCACTTTGAAAATGCCTGTCTTTCATTCTGACAAGCTTAAATCTTTTCTTACGGCACAAAGAGCTCCTGCCTTCTCTTCCAGACTTTGTCTCCTTCCTTTTCTCTCCGCTGTGCATCGTGCTTAGAGCATTTTCTCCTAGAGTATCTTCACCAGAAAAGATCCTTTTTATCATGCATACAGCAGTGTGAAAGAGAGAGCCACGCCGATCGTCAACTCTTCTCAAGAGTTACTGCAGCCAATGTATTTATCTCCCAATTGTCCATTCAGGGGGGGGGGGGGGGGGAACCAAGAAGAAAGCAAGACTGAAGCCTTGATTGTAAATAGGTTTTGCAGAGAGGCAATATTATCTGCTTAAGAAGCAAGCAAACAAACAAAAATGCACACAAAGAAAGCCTGTCTCTCCTTTTGTCCTCTGAATGCAGCCTTGCTGCTCTTGATGTGAGAGTAGAAATGAGCAAACCGTAATATAATCAAAACGCTTAGAGATAATGAATGTTTTGGTACCTGTATTTAGTGACAATGTCGACTGCCCCTCCATTAATAATAGGTATGTTTTCAGTTCAGTGGAAGTATAATAAATCTATAGCAAGTCTGGGTAGATACCACTGATTTCCACTTCAATGGAAGCAGATAGCAGAGTCAGGTCTTTTAGGATACCTAATCAATGATAAACCACCCAATACGCACGAAAAGTGCTAGAAACTCCAATAACCCCCGTGAGCCTAAAACAGTCTGGTGGGACTTCGTTCAGTCTAGCAGGAGTTACTACCAGGTGTAATACATTATCACTTCTATTTAATTTTATGCCAGTTATAATGTGCACACAGCAATAGGGTCATACATTGTAAATCAGGACAGGAGCTGTGCTTTCTAATTTGTTTTTGCACTGTTCCTTGCTCTGTCAAATTTTTCATTAGCAATTATGATTAAAAAACTAAGTTTTAAAAATTAAACATTGAAAAATGACTTTCAACAATTTTCAACATTTTTCTCTGAGTTTTTTATTAAGATGAATATTGAAACTACTTAGACCTATGGTTTAGTAGAGATATTTATCTACATAAAAACACATTAAAAACAAGGCACATTTATTCTGAATCTTGAAAGCTAAAAGCCCTTTTCTGAAATATTTACATTTTAAAGCTCAAGGTAATAATAATGTCGTCTGCATATTTAGAAAGGAAGAATTTATAGTCAGCGAAAACCTTTGATTTTTTTTCCTGCGAATAGCATAGTAAGAGTTGGGTCTCTCCACTGGATGTAACGCTCACTGTAAAACAATGTGAATGAATCCAATGCCGGAGTATCAGTGTGTGAATCCATTTCTCCCTTTCTTCCTCAGTGAACAACATGTTGCTAACAAGCACTCCTAGTAATACAGAGTATTTTCGCAGCTGCTGGAGGTGGGGACACTGTCTCACTCATAGACCCCAGGATAAGAGCGAAAGAGAGACTTGAATGAGGCTAGGAAATGTTTGCTCTTGCAGTGAAATTTTCTGAATAATCTCACCATACATAATACATAATAAGAGTGTAGGTACCCTCCAGAGACAGCCGAGGAACCCTTTAATAATGAAACACTTCACCTCTGACAATGATAAGTCTTTTGAGTTATTAGGTCTTGGAAGAAATAATTTCTGGTTTCATTGGAAAGATCTAATATATATCCAGATAAACCCTGAGCCGGACTGAAAATGTATCTTTACTCACTGGGAATATTTGTACTGTCCTGGACACAAATGTGGGAGAGGGGATGGCTCCTGGGGCTGTGCTTAAAGGTGTTTTGGGTGTTTCTTGACATGCACAAGAGCCTGGAGAGACTTTCGAAAGTTCATTAGAGGATATATTTCCACTCCCACTTTCTCTCTCTCTTGGTCTCATGATCTCTTCTTGTCTATTCTCCTTTCTTTCATTAGCACTTTATATCCTTTGACACTTCATCAGGATGATGGCCTGTTTACTGTATGCAAATAATTCCTGAATTATGCATGAATAATTATGAATTTGCGTATTGGTTTCCTGAACTGGCATACTGCCATGTAAAATTAGCTTCACTTGAATGTGAGCACAAAAACATGCCGACACGGTCAAATTAAAATTGAAGGAAGAGCTCACCTTGAAGGGAATACAAACTATTGATCCGCTGCTAGAAAAGAGCAAAGTACAGCTGGAGCCTGATAATGCAGCCATGATCCGAGGACTGGGCCGGGAACTGGGGCAATGGTGTGCAACAGGACATGGTATTTTTGCATTGTAACATCTCTTCTGGATCAAAGGTACTTCCAGACATCATCTTCACATATGGCAACCCCTGGCTTGACTCATTCATCCGTGCAAGTGGAGCGATTTGGTGCATTGCCAGAGGTCAGAGATGGGCTGCAGGACCCAACCTGACCATGCACACCCCTGGTGAATGGCCTGCAGTGTTCAAAGTGCATGCTGGAAAGGAGCCACAATGAGTGTTTGAACCCTTTTGCATTTCCCCAAAGTTTGCATTCTGACAGGACTGGGTCCCACCCAGTTCAGTCGCTGGGGCTGACTGGGGCCGGTGTGGGCACTCCTGAGGCCACACGTGTCTGTCTCTGGTGTGCCAATGTACACACTGTCCTATCCTGGCAGAACTGCAGATGAATTATGCTGAATAATTGCAAGTCAATTAATTAAATTGAAATGGGGTATTTAAATTTTGTTTCTTTGCCATTATAATCTCCTACAAAATCTACTTCCGAGTAACCAGCCTGCCTCTGATCAGATGAACCAACTTGCTTAAAAGAAGACTTCAAAAGCTGAAGGCACCTTGTTTTCTCTAGCTCTACCAAGTGAAGGCCAGGGGTGCGCTCGCTGCGCTCCGTGCTCTGGCATCATCATCTTAAGAAGTTTTGCTATGCAAAACCCCTCAGCAGACCCACTTTGTGTAACAGATCTAAGAAGGCGGGTGGAGGTGGTAGCAGCCCTTTCACAAGAAAGAGTACAAGTACTGAAGGTCTTTTTTCCTTTCTAATATTTCTCCCAAAATGACATGGAATATATTTAGAGAAGGTGCAGGCACAGAGAAACCATTGAAGAACTGTTCTCAGTTGGTAATAAAGGCTAATTCTAATTTGAACCTCTCTTGCCCCTTCTAGTAAGTTCTTTGCTACGTTTGCATTTAATGGTTGCAAGCTCATATGTCTCTGCATAAATGTTCCAGTTACCTTCTTCTCGTTGAATTTCCTGCCAGGACAGAGCTGTTGATGACAACCTGCTTGAGCAAATCTTAAAAAATCTGCACCAGCCTTGGTCTGTTGGTGTTACGGTGCATTGTTCTGTGTTGTTTGACAAGGGTTAATTAAAACAATTGTTATTAATTATGCTATCTGAAATATTATCTGAATTATGCTGTCTGAAATGTTTTGTATGTACTGCAGTGCGGGAACCCCAGGATAGAGGCATATTGCTGTCCTGTAATTGCAGGCGTCCTTGGCTCTGCTCCAGGTTTGGAGTGTTACGCTGAATCAAAGTTTGCTTTTTGGTGGGGATCTAAACTCATGAATGCAGTGAGCAAAAGGCTGACATTTTCAAAAGCATCAGTTAACAAAAAACCCATGTCCCTTTTCTTAAAATGTTACCAGCGGACACGTTATTCTCCCAAAAAGTTTGTCATTTATCAGGAAAAGAGTTCACTGTAGTAACTTTTTTCTATTAAAAAGAGAACCAGTAAAAAAAATCATGATAGTTTTATTACTTTTTAGTGTGAATCTGATTTCTTAGCAAATGGAGACATAATATTTGCTTCATTTGCCTTGCCTGCTGAGAGCAGTTTCATGGGGCCATAAACTCAGTGACATCTATAAAAAGGTGAACTGGTGCTCCGTGCTCTATCCAGCAACCAACAAAGATGACTAAATGAATCCGAGCAAATCCCCAGCTATGGACAAAGTTGAAGGAGAATTTAATGCCTAATTTTGCAGAATCAGCAGAGATAAGGCTCCTATATGATATTTTGCTTGTCCAGTATAAAATCTCCTTCAAATTTGAAGAGCTGAGTAACTCTAGAGTGCTTCCTCTCGTCTCCCTCCTTTTTTAACCAGACTGCTGTACTGGGATTCAGGACAGGGACCATCTTTTGGCTGCATGCACATGGGTCATCCTGCGTAACTGAGTTGTGAATGCTATTGGGGTGCTCCGGTTGCTTAAAAATACTGTGTTTCACCAATGTTTCATGCTGCAGTGAGTGCTGGAGTCTCCCCACTTCCCTCTTTAAATCCCCTCCTTGCTCTCTGCCTGGGGAGAGCTTGGGGGATGCCGACCGATGACGGCCCTTTCCGTAGCACTGAACTGTGCTGATATCTAGGCAAGTGGCCTGATCCCTACTCCTCACCTAGCAGCTCCACAGGCATTGCACAGGGCTGGTGCTACGCTGCCAGAAGCAGGCAGAGGTGCATCTGCACTCGGACAGGGAGGAAGACCATGCTGGGGAGCTGGCAGAGCTACTCTAAAAAACAACTGGGGAAAGGTAGCGACGGGTTGCAAAGGGGAATGTGGATGCTGAGACTGCAGCTCAGTTTGCACAGCATCGTTATCACCCTGTATGAAGTGGTAAATACCCTGGTGGTTCTAGCTCAGAAAGTGATTACTGGGGCCTGTGGTCAAGTTGCCTTTTCTGCTCACCTTTCCCCCTCTGCACTCCTAATGACTCCTAATAATTTATCCTCCTAACGACTCCTAATAATCCCCATGGCTGAGCCTGGAGGGGCTGGAGCAGGGCTGTGGGTTCAGGAGGGCTGGGGGGCTCTGGGCACCCGCCTGGTCCTGGCTCACCCACCCCATCGGCCACCTCCCTTCTCACCCATTTGTGATTCATCTCTGCCAACCGCTCTGGGTGCGCTGGGCCCAGCGTTACAACCTTGTCTCTTGATGTTTGTGATGATTTCATTAACAGAAATTCAAGATGATCCTCTCAGTGCAGACGTGCGTAATCTTCTGGCTGGGGATTTGAACTGGAGAAGCACAGACATCTGGCACCGGCTCCAACCCACAAAGCTTAGCGGGTCCTGAGAGGGAGAGAGTGGAGAAAGAAAAGGGAATTTCTGGTCCCACCACCTAAGGATGGAGGAAACAGGCAGGCTGTGAGCAGCCTCTTCCACCAGTGCCAATGGGCACAGCTTGCTGGATGGCTGAGTTTTCACCTGCTGACTGTCTGCCCCTCTCTGCAGAAGCAAAAGGATGTTTAATTGGTATGGAAATGAGCCAGCAACATCCTACATCTTCTTTTCTCTTCCTGGAAGCTCACAGGGAGGGTGAATAGGGATTTGAGCTTTGCAGAGATCTGAGATATTTTTTCCCCAAACACAAATATTCAGCCTACTCTGCTCGTGCTCTGTCTTTTTATATTTTCCCTGTTTTTCATCTGCTTCCTGTGTTTTTCTTATCATGACAACGGTGGTAAAAGATAAACACTGCAGCCAGCAATGCTATTCTAATAAAGCTGCAGCTAAAATAGCAAAAAGAATGCAAATTAAATACCGTAATAATTTAGAAGCTGTAGTTTCTATTAAATACAAGTACTTTCCATCTCAGCTTTAGAATGTGGGTGGATTCCATTAGATTTAGTTATTTTCCTAGAGAATTGCAGGTGTTTCACAAATGCACAGACAGCAAATGAGGGTGATTTCTTTTAAAAACGGCACAGAAAGGTGCAGTTGTTAAAGATACGGATGATAAAGACACTCTGTTATTGACTCAACCTCTCCTTTCTCTTTTCAAGTCTGCTTTCTTCTGATGTTGCTGTTCTCCAGAGGTCCCAGAATGAATCTTTCAGAAATTTTAATTATATATTTATAAATATAAGCACCAGTAAAGTTTGCTCCTTAGTGCGTTGGAACGAACTTTCCTTTGGCTTCAGTCAGAGCTGGATTGAACACCCAAGAGCTGAGCCTTTGGGCTCGGACTTCAGTGCTGAAATTCGTCTCTCTGCTCAGCTGCTGTCTGTCTCCAGGGGCGCTGCCAGTCTGTAGATACAACATTTTTCAATATTTACAGTTTGCACCTGGACATCTGAATGCTGTGGCCGAGTCCTGGCCAACAGGAGACATCTGCTTTTCTTCCATGTCTTTGCAGACAGCTCCTGTATGTAACCGTGCAGCAGTTGTGGAAACCATCCTGTGGCAACCTGCTCTCCCCAGGTACCATGCTTAAAATGGAGTCCAGCACTCAAATCCTTCTATGGATCTGGACTTTGGTAACCATTTCCTAGGTAATTACAGCTCTCCAGGAAACCTTGCCATCCTGGTGCCTCTTCATAGCCAGTAGCTAAATGCCATTGCGTTACAGGAATACTGAGCAAAGCTGACTTCTTGCAATTTTGTGAGTGTAGCTGAAGGTTGGCTGCAGTACACCACAGCTTTGTGCTGCCCTCCAGTTGGTCCTTGGCTCTTCTTGAACCATCCTTTCTTGGCAATTTCTGTTGTCGGTGTATTCCTCTGGAGCACTCGTGGAGCTCTGGCAGGGTACGGACCTGGCTTTGCAAAAAGCTCTGATGTTTCTGTGGTTTTTACCTGCCAGGGCATCTGAATCACCTCTTCTGTCTCATTTGTTCTGAATTTCCCTTCTGAGAAAAAATCAAGGACTCAGAAATAAGAGATTGCTGAGGGAATATGCTTGCCTTTCCCACCAGCCAGCTCACTGAGCTGTGTATGCTGCTCACATGAAGATAGGTTATATCCAAGATCTCAGTGCTCATCCATTTGGTGCTCATGGAGTGCTCCAGCGCCAGGAATAGCCACACTCCAGAAATGGCCATGCTGAGCTTGGGATTGCTGCAAAGCCTCTCATTTTGCAGGCTTTTGGTGCAATGTGGGAGGGCAAAACATCGCCTGCACGGGAGCAGCAACCATGAACCAAAGGACACCACAGCGTGACACTTTCCATAGGAAGCTATTTCTGGTCAGAATTTTTCTTGAGACAAAAATACACTGCACTGGATGGTGCAATTAAATTATGGATGATAGGGAGAATAAAGGAAAATAAAAGAAAGTAAAAGCAGTCCCTCTCCCAACCTTCTGTCCATCTGCTCTGCAGCTCAGCAGCACATGCTGAAAACACTGAAAGTCCCTTGTCCATGGTGTTTTTTGGGACATAAGGAGTTCAAAATCTGTGCCGGTTGTCTGACCAGAGATACCTGGTGGTGCTCAAGTTTGGGAAGGTCTCCTGAATACATGAAAAAATTGTATGTGTGTCTCAAACCAGGACCCAACTCCAGTATGCACTTTGAATAAGTTTTCTAAAAATTCATAGTGCTGTACGGAGAAATTGTATCCCTGTGTGCTTTCCCACTTATGTTTACATGAAGTACAGTAACTTTGCTGAAGTTGAGCCTGAGATAAACACGGGCATGTGAGAAGAAAGTTAGCTTCCATATTATTTCATTCCATGTAAGCAAAACAGTAAAAAGGCCTGCGGATATTTTTCACTGTTTTATGGTGAAAACAGAGTGAGGAAACAGATTCTGGGAACTGTTGGTGCTAAACTTCATCATCTGTGTATGTGAAGCTTGGAGAGTAGCTGTTAGTAGATCTTTCAAGGTTAATGTAACTGATCTTATTTTGTTGATTGAATAAATGATTATTTCCAGGGGGATTAGTTATAATCCAGAAGTTAACACATCATTTCATCTTTGATGGTGTTCGTACAAATCTTTCATATAACCTTTCAGGCAAACAGACCTGCTAGCTCAGCCCTTTTTGTTGAGGGATTTGTTGCAAATTGAACTATTGTGATGTATCATTAGAGCTAAAGGGGAATATTCTGATGAAGGACTTTCTCCTTTGAAAATGTCAATTCATTGAAAATGAATAGTTTCACAGAACTTTTGCCAAGATGTATGACCCTTCCTTGTTGCTTTGGCATGCTGAGAGTCCTGGGTTTCTACACCCACTTTCCTTGGAATCCTGGCTTGCATGTATCCTTTTAAACATCTGTAGCAGGTAGTAAAAGGCAAATTCTGCAAACCTTGTGCTGAAAAGTCCCTCCGTGGGACTTTGTGCATGCATAAACATGACTTGGCATGTGTAAGCAACGTGAAACGGGGTCTGGGAGGAAAGGAAATTATGTGGTATCTGAATGCATATCTTCTCTAAGAGCTCCTATCGTACCAGCAGCCCACTTATCTGGAGCTCAGCTGGAATATGCTGCAAAGCGCAGTCACCTTTGGCGCTATGCACAGGGACAAGGAAAATGTTTTTAAAGCAAGGCGCCTTTCCAAACTTAATAGGCCAAAACATTTTTAAGCCTCACTGATCCAGCTTGCACAGCTTTTTAAACTTAATTGGCACTATTAAGTTTGTAAGGAGGAGAAGGATACACAATAATGCAAGTGCGGATATAGAAATGCCTTCAAAATATTTAGAAGGACACCAATTTGCTTTTGAATGAGATGTATTAGTGAAAGAATATGGCCTGCATAATGCAAAATCTTTGCTTTGTCACCAGGTTCTGCCAGAGGAATCACAAACATTAGAGAAGCTCAGGAAGTTACAGCATCACTTTCTGTTAGGCTGGTGCTTTTTCGTCTTTGCAGAAGTCAATGCTTTCTGATGTTGTAATAAAATACAGTTTGCTTTCCACAAAAGCAAATTACTGCTATATTTTGTTATTGCAATAATGCCTTGGAGAGACAGTGAGTAGGTCTGGGTTTTTGAGTGCTGTGGCCTGGGAAAGGTATCTGCTCAAGGATTTGCTTTCACGTACATCTCAGTGCAAGAGCAGCAGTGCAGAGCTGATGTGTGGGCCCAAGGGGTCTGGGTGTGCTCAGCCCAGGGCTGGGCTACAACATGCACTGGGGCTCTTGGCAAATAATTTGCTTTCACGTACATCTCAGTGCAAGAGCAGCAGTGCAGAGCTGATGTGTGGGCCCAAGGGGTCTGGGTGTGCTCAGCACCCAGGGCTGGGCTACAACAACAACATGCACTGGGGCTCTTGGTAAATAATTTGCCACAGGTGGCATGTCCTGAGAGGCTTGCTAAGGTGTGTTCTAGACATTTACAAACTCCAGACCCTCCTTTTCATGCAGAGATAATAACTGTCTCCTCAGTAGCAGGTTTTGCCTCTGCCTACTGGTAAATTAACATTCCTCTGAGTACTTCCATCCCCGCGCCTGCCTTCTTGCGCAGCCCTCCTCCGAGCTACCAGCAGCATCCTCTGCCTGTCTCTGAAAAAGGTTCAGCTGGCAAACGTATTCCTTCCCTCACCTCCTATGGGGGATGCTGCCTTGCTGCCACCCCCCTTCACATCTCAGATACCTCCCCACAGAGGGTGAGCTGGGAAAACTGCTTGGGCATGGCTGGGGCTCCTCTGTTGCGGTATAGATCAGGCAGGAATCCGTAAAAAGCAGTGCAGCACGTGGGGGCTGTGCAGGGGAGGTGAGGCTGTGGTGCAAAGCATTGCTGGTTCAGTGCCCACGGAGAAGTGAGGCCCTCGGATGGGTTTGTTACAGGAGCACATTAATCCCACTGAGGGGATGGGATGTGCTGCTGGGCTCGGTCCCCGCATCTTTCCCATCCCTCCCCATTCAAGGTGCCTGCTGAAACCCTTGGTGCAGGCAGGACCCAGCTGCCTCCCTTGGGGCTCTCTGGGGCTGCTGAGGGCTGACTCTAGATTGCAGTCTTGGATTTAATCACTGTTTTGACAGGCTGCAAAAAAATATTGCTATTGGCACCAAGAGCAGAAGGAACATGAGCAGCCCCAAACAGAACGAACCCAAGAAAAAGCACTTGTCTAGCTGGGGGCTTTTCTTTCCACTGAATTTCAGTGTCTGGCAGCAAATAGCAGAGGTGTAAGACCTTCTCAGAAATCGGCGGCAGGCATCATTTCTAATAGAAAGTATTAGACAAACCCAAGAAATGGGTTCCAGGGAAAGGTGAGTGCTCTGAGCTGGTTTACTTTCAAATATATTTCCCATAAATAACAGCTTCCAGGCTTTAGGTGCGGTAATGATTTCAGTGTTCCTGTCAAAGACTAAATGAGCTGAGACCCTGTAAGCTTCACTCCCTAGACTTGTGTATCTAATATTTTGTAAGATGTAAAGTTTTCCCCGGCTCTTTCTATTTACTTGTGCACATAAATAAGAAATTATATTGAACCTGTTGTATCTGTCAAGATGTGGTCCTTGTGGGGAAGATCCCTGCATATGTGTGAGGATGTGCTGGAGGAAAAGGGGGCATTCCCAACCAGTGCTAGCGTGCTGTTTCTTATTTTCTTTACAGAAATTTAATATTTTTATGCTCACATTTCTCTTTACTCTTCTGGGATATCTACCTAAACAAATCTGTACATCTGTAATGCAGAAAAGTGTGGAAGCTATACTCACTTCTGTGTTCAGCGTTATGTTACACAGCATTTTCCATAATTATCTTCCTTCAGCTGTAGTTTTTCCTTGCAGTTTTCTGTCATCCAACTGGCATGAAAGTCTTCTAATATTACTATAAGTTAACAGATTTTTTTTTATGCCAGCGGTACAAAATCAGATCTGTAATTGTGCCTGTAGATCCTCTTCTATGATGTATTGATTTTTATTACCTGCATTGAATTCATATGTGGGGAAATAGGTATTACAGATTACTTTTATTGCCGCATGTGAATATGTAGCGTGTCATCGTGGTGTGTTTCACCTTCCTTAGCAAGCTTACAGGCAGTTCTGTTTAGATATATATTCCCCATCACTTGACTCACATGCGCAAATGTGGGTGATTTCCAAAACCCAGCATTTAAAAATCAACATGTTTTAACGTTTTGCTGTTGGTTCTCCAAGAGAAGGCGATTCTAGGAAAATGGAAGAAACCAGCCAAATGTTTAAAAATTCTTACTGTGAGATGATCAATCTTTCTCAAACAGAATTGTGACCTCCAGCATGCTTAAATTACTATTGATTTTATGGTAAAAAAATAATATTTTTATTAGTTTTTATTTTATTTGGCCTTTGCTCTCAGATCCCTCAATACCATGACTGGTTACACAAACAATTTATGGTCATATAATAAATAGTCTTCACAATTTAATTAAAAAGTCAAGCAGTATAACTATTTATCAAGCCCAATGAGTAAAGATCCTGCCATTCTTATATCATAAATCAGAATATAGACTGTCAGTTTAATCTTCTCTGTTTTCAGCTGATGCACCCATGGCATAACATTGTGTTGGTATGAACACTCGAGCATTTTCTAAAATGCTTCAAAGTTAGCCCAATAGCTGCAGTAAGCCCAGGTTGCATTTGTTTTTCTTATTGCGCTCAGCAGTGGATTATCCCTGCTCTTTGCCGGTGTCTTCCTAGGCTGAACTGTGTGTGGCGGCAGGTAATGATGAGCGTGGTGATGTGTGGCTTCATGGGTCCCTAAATAAACGTCATTTGAACGCCTGTCAGCTCTTGCCACAAGACAGAGACATTTTCTGGATGTGAATGTGTTTTTTAGTCATACAGAAAGCCACCAGTACCTATTGGCATATTAACATTTCACTGCTGTAAAACTCTTAACTTAATGCATTCTATCATTTATCGTGGACAAATCGATGGGTTCATTTGCCTGTTGTCCACGGAAAGTTCAGATGCGTCTGCCTCACTGGGGAAGGCTGGCATGTGGCGAGGAGGAGCGCTGGCTCTCATCTCCTTCTGCCGTCACTCGTTAGGATGCTGTTTATTACACAGGGTTATAAAATTGTCTTCTGCTTCAGGCCTCGGCTGGGCAGGCTGGCCCTTTCTGCAGAAATCACCTGTTAAAATGCTCAGTCCTTTCCAAAAGGATCCGCAGAGCTCTGTGGGACCTCTGGAAACAGCGATTGCCATGGAGGGCTGTTAGCTGGGACAGAGGGGACGTTGCAGTCTTTCCATGGGAAGAACAATGTCACCTCGGTTGCGGGTGACATCCTTGCATCGTTTCAGCCGTGACGACCAAACTGGGTGCCCTGCATAGCACTGACAGTGCCGAGTGGCTCCTGGCATCATGGCTTTGCTGGGGTGTGTGGCTCTTTTGGCATTGCCAAATTTGAGTTCTGTTGCTCTCTGAATAAGTTTCCATTTGAATTTCTCACGATGGCTCTGTGAAAAGACATTTGAAGAAAGACTTGCTGCACGGCCAGTCTTCTTTTGACTTAAACTCCTGTGCTGCACTTACCTGAGTGTAAGGTTTCTTCCCAGCTCCGACTTGCCTGAGTGTGTCTGCACTTACCTGTCCTGTTCAGCTTTATCTTTTGAAAGATTTTAAACTGAAAATAGGAATATGATTTCTAAGGTCAGATACCTCATGCTGGGCAGATAACATCACACGTGGACACCTGCGTGTGAGCTCTGCGGGAGCTGCTGGTGTTTAGGTACCTACCAGTGATTATCTGGATCTAGCTCAGAGGGCTGAGATTTATAATGGGAGCTCTAAGAAGTTTTCTAGATTTTTCTTGGACTGCTGGAAAGTACCTCCCCATCCTTAGCACAGCGCTTTAGCTCTGGGAGACAGCTCTGTATTTTCTAGATAGTTGAAGGTTTAAGTGTAGGGCAGCTGTAACTGCCTCACTAATAATGGGAAGATTTTTCATCACCATTCTCCACCCTGGTGTGGTGCATTGTGGTTCTCACCCCTTCACTGTGATTTCACCATCATTAATGAGAGGAAAATTTTGAGGGCTTGAAGTTTTCTCACTTCATTTCTGCACTACTATATAATTTTATATAAATGCATTAATGCATTTTCAGAAGTTTATTTCTTATTTAATAGTATTCATTAAGATCTTTTTATCAAATAATTTAAAAGCGTTATAAAACACGTTTTGAATAGAATAGCAAAAAATTACTCTATGAC
Source organism: Fulmarus glacialis (assembly GCF_000690835.1). Taxonomy (NCBI): domain Eukaryota; kingdom Metazoa; phylum Chordata; class Aves; order Procellariiformes; family Procellariidae; genus Fulmarus; species Fulmarus glacialis. The sequence continues at coordinate 6,340 of NW_009199624.1, read as the reverse complement.
TTTATCGACATGGAGTTAAGCCAATTGTTTCCTTGCACCTCCAAAAGAATACAAAGAAGTCTTTGAGCTCACCTAGCTAAAAATCTAAGCTAGTCATTCCTGTTATCAACTCATTGATCCTCTAATTTGATTAAATATTCTGAAGTGTAAAGAACAAAACACATGTGGGCACACGTCCTTTGCACTGAGCTAATGGATCCATCATCAGTGCTGCTTTAGTCACCAAATTAAGTGGAGTTAGAAAATATCGCTACTTCTGTAGTAATACTCATCATTAAGTCCACACAATTAGTACGCTGCATACACATTTCAGGTTTATCTTTCACTGGTGTGTAATAGTGGCCTACTTGTAAGAGTTGTATCCTATCATTTATTTATTGATAATGAAATAAAAAGGCAAAATTAAATGTGGGTATTGAACACATGATACCTGCCTACAGCTATTGCAAGATGTGTCCTGTTTTAGTCAGTGCACTAACGTAAGGGTAATAATATTCTGTCATGTTTATAGTAGTAAGGAATGAGTATCTTTTAATAGTTTTTTATTCAGTAAACAATGTATCTAATTGTTTGGACACTACTGAGTACAAAGGACAGGAAAATGTGTCTTTGATCCTTCTTTCTTCTTCCCTACATCATGGCAGAGCACTTGCACAGAAGTTGTGAATGGTTCAGGTATATGAACAGCTGGAATGACCTCAAAGCAAAGTAGAGTTTACAAGACATGGAGTTGGTGTTCAAATTTCAAACAAAGTAACAAAAGAATCCTACGATGTGCAATGTGGAAAGTGGACGTAGTGATCTGGATTCTGGGCAGTGGCTCTAGCTTATACCACCTCATTTCAAAGTCTCCTGAACTCACAGCTTGATTATTAAGAATCTTAATAAAAGGAAACCAAAATTGTTACTTTGACTAACTGTTGTTCAGTTTCAATTAATAAATACATAATTTCTTGTAACGGAATGAAATCAAAGCTTCTAAATTTTCTGTGATATGAACTTTAAAAAAAAGAGTAATATTTTTTCATGTGACTGCAAGATTTAAAAATATCGATAGAATGTTTTTTATTGAAAAAATGCTTTTTGTCTTAAAACGGAAGATTACCACATTCCATATGAAAACACTGGAACCTTCCACCCTCCTTGAAACAAACTTTTTAAAATCCCAACATGAACCGAGTGTGGCTGAAATTGGGGCACTTCTCTGCCCATTTCTATTTTAATGAAAACAGCAATTTAAACTCCAGAACATCAATGAAAACCTTCTGGACAATTTTCTGCTGACGTCGCTGAGACCCCTCTACCATCTGGGGCTTCGCAGAGGGGACCCGCTGTGCTTGGGGTGCTGCTGACATCACAAGGGTAATGAGAGTTGGGTTGGGTCCCTAAAACATCCTTTTAAGCAGGCCCGTCAAGCCCTGGATGCCCTGCTGTGCTGCTGATCGCCTTTGTGCCCTTTTTCCTCACCTATTGCAAAGATGAACCTGTTTCTCTCTCTCTCTAGGCTTTTCTGTTGATGTTTCATTAATTTGCAAGTTATCAGAAAAAAAGAAAAAAAAAAACAGAAAGAAAAAAACCAACCCCAAAACCCAGCTGTGAGCAATGGGCAGCTGGAAATAATGGTCAATACTGCTGCATCAGCAGCATGAGGTGAGTGTGTGCAACAGCCCCAGGCATGGAAAAGCGAGCATCACCTTAGTTGTGGGATGCTGCCCTGGTCTTAAAGTGCCTCTCCCCAGCACAGTAAACACATCTTTTTGCCTGTTTTCCCTCTACTGTCTGCTATTGCTGTTTATCTGAAAATGGAATTTCAGTGCTCTTTACCTCCATTTCAGTCTGCTGAATACGTGTATTTGTAAAGGCATTGGTGGGGGATTTTGCAGTACCTCTAAAAGGAATAGCTGGAGTCCCCTGTTGTTTTGTTGCAGTTTATGTCTTGTGTTCTTACCAACGTGGTTTTAGGCTTCCCTGGATTTTACGCCAGGAGAGAAATAAACTGCATACAGATGGGAACCTGAAACACGGTATAAGCTAATTGCATGGACCGGGCCAGGCCAAAGAAATGCAACCAGTGCACTGGTCCTCCTGGTAATGATGCAATGAATTGTAAATTGTGCGTGAGAGGGTAAGAGATGCTGCCTAGTACCCTGGTAACCTGATCACCAGAAAAATCCGTAAGTAAAGCATTAAACATAAGGGGAATTGAAATTCAGTGCAAGCGAGGCTGAGTAGGTGTTTGTTCAGCAGATTGTTTAGACTTTAATCATGGTTAAATCTTTTAGTTAGATAATTGTTCTACCAGCTGATAATTTGAATTGTATTGAAGAACAATACGCTAAAACATCTTCAGCGAGGAGCAGCAAAGGAGATGATTTTGGATTCCTTTTTGTTCATTTCTTGTACATCATTATGTCAGTTCTTATGTTTTCTAATTAATTTCGTTGCACTGCATGCATTTTTCCCTACAAACACTGACTCCAATACACATTTACTGCCACTGCCTGTGACACTATAGCTTGGGAAGCTGGGACTCATTACCAAAGGTCAAGGCCTCTGTGTAATTTGTCTTGGGTCAGGAGATGTCATTCCACTTCCAGCTGTGCTGTGGGAATTGGGGCAAATTTACTAGCGAGGACACGCCTGAGTTTTCCATTTGTACAGTTTTAGGATTTGGGGTCTGTGTTTCTTACAGGCTTTACTCTACTAAAAGCCAAGTTGCTTGGTGGTTTCAAAGTCCTTGAAGTAAAACTATATATCATTTTTTTCAAGTGGAAATGAATTTAAGCTGTGCTTTGCTGCTATGTTTTCTTCATTTTATGGCATTGCTGTATGCTGGGATGAAAAGCATTACAAGTATAATGGCTTTTGCATTGTCCTTCTGTAGGACACAAGCCTTTGCAAGGGGCTCTGTCCCCCCAAATGCCATTCAGTGCATAGTAGTGAGCCTCGACCCGTGCTGGGCTGGAGGTTTTTGGATGCTTGCGGCAGCTGGAGGAATTACTGTTCCCAGCCAGTTCCCTGCAGCTCCCTGGGCTGATGCTACAGTGAGGAAATCTGTGCATGCTGCAAGTCATGAGATGTACCAAGTTCTCCATGTTGCCAGGGAAACATCCAGTTTTAGGCACAGCCCTAAATGTGCTTTTTGCTCAGTTTGCTCAGTCCCACCTCCCTCGTGGACTGCCAGTCTGGCTGCGGTTGGTGGGAACGGGGATTGCTGCAAAATCTGAGAGGGAAAACCGACTTTGGAGACATTGGTAAAGAAGAAACGTACAAAGGAAATGGGAAACAAAGAAGGAAAAAGCAATGTGTTTTGTGTTTTTTTCCATCTGAATGACAGAGGGCTTTGCTTTGGTTTGGGTATTTGTGCATTTCCGATTTGCCATGCAGGTACCAAAAATGGTGCGTTCCCAGGCACGGGATTGCCTGGCCTCTGTCCAAGGTTCACTAAGTCCCCTGGGAGACCCCACAAGTTGAACTGGTCCAGGCGATGCTGAGCACCAGGGCAAAGGGCCAGCGGTCTGTGACATGCGTTTACTGTGGCACTGTCCTCTGTCCCCACGCCGGGGCTCAGCCTGCCTCGGGCACAGCTGTAGAGCCCAGGTGCGTGAGGCTGTTACCGGGCACCCAGCCTGTGGCACAGCCTGCTTTGGGGAATTCAAAAGAGCTTCACATTGAGAACTGGGCCCTGTTGCCAAGGAAGCCAATGGCAAAGCGCTGACTGATTCCAGGGGTAGGCAGACAGAGCCAAAATTTGCTGCTGTTATGCCTCATTTGCATGGAAGTTAATTACCTATACCTTCAGGTTCACTTATCTTTATGGAGACGGGCATTAAGTCTGCCCCCCCCCTCCCCAGTATCTAGCTCTCTTTTGGACTGCTTTCCAAAGGCTCTGTGGCAAGACCCATTTCAGGCGGGGTTTTTTCTCATCTCTGCAAAAAGCATCTTGGTTGGTGACAGTCATGTATTTCTCCCTGCTCTATTATTCGACCCGTATGGAAATTTGCTAAGAACATAGTAGTGAGGTGGAAAATCTACTTGGAGTGCTAATACATCTGCCAGATCTGAAACTTGTAAATGGTTGTCTGAATACAACCCAAAACAGGATTTTGAATGGAAATGTTCTGTCTGAGCATGCAACCCCAAGAAACCTTGTCCAACTCTGAATTTGACCCTGCTTTGAGCAGGGGGTGGACTAGAGAACCCCAGAAGTACCTTCCAGTCTAAGTTATTATATATATTATAATACTGCAAATTTGAATTAGTAATGATGGTAAGACATACATGAGCTCTGGGTGAATGTAACTGAAATAGATCCTGTGACAACCTCATTCTTCCTATCCTCAGCAAAGCAAGATGATTAAAGTTTGTGTGCACTTTGTGTAGACAAATATTTGTGCACAGCACTTGTCTAAATGGAGGTCTAAAAATCCAGTTTCTGGTTATTCTAAATGCAGCCTGCAGTGTTTTAGTGTTTTTTTAGTTTTTATTGCATTTTTTATCTGTACTTGAATTCACTAATAAAGAGAGAATTGAAAAAAAAGGTCATATGACAAATCATGAACCTGGTAATGAACGTAAGATTGCTAGTTGCCCATGGCTGTCTAAGGTCATTTCAAGCGGCCAGCAGCTGTGATTCTGCAGTGGAATTTTTTACGTTTTACTTGCCAGGGTGGTAAAGTCTGATGTGTGTCTTTAAGATGAAAGGGAAACCCTCTCCTTAGATCAGCAGCTCATTTTCCCTGTTGGCTTTTCCACTGGGGAACAGCCAGTTAAACGTGCAAGTCAGTGCCTTGCACTGGGGAAAAGCGATACCAACTATTTCTGCAGCGTTACGGGCTGATACGGGGTATCGCTGGGGCTAGGGAGGGCAGCAGGGCAGTAATCAGGCCGAGATGGCTTCACTGAACACCGCAGCTCTGAAAGCAGCCCAAAGTTAGGGGATATTTTGTGTCTTTTTCTGTATCCCATCCGAAAATAGATTTTTTTCCCTGTTAACTCTGCTTTCCCTCTCTCATCTATTGCTTTACTAGTTTCACGGGTTTAATAGTTAAGATTTACCATTAAGAATCAAATGAGGTTTGCCTGAAAGATGACGAAAACTAGATATCCTGTAGTTTGTGTTTGGATTGACTGTCTCTTTTCAGCCTTTCTGCTGTCAAGATCATTTAATAGGTGGCAGGTTCTGCTCGCTCTTTTTCTTTATTCGGCAATAGAAGGGGAGTAGGAAGGCAGATAAGAACAAAAAAACCTCAGGTTAGATTAACAGAAAGATTAAAGGTTTTAAAGAAGAGCTGACACTGTTTGTTCATGTGCACGTGGTAAATATTAGAAAATACATGCACAAATTAAAGAAAGCTAGATGAGAGTAGTAAAAAAGCTAGGGAAGCAGCTCCAATGTTTTTATTTATAGAGGAAAATATCTGGGGTGGTAGGGACCAGCATTCTCTGAGTTGCTGTTGGACAAGGACTGTGGCAGAGGTTGGTGTTTAGCCCTGCTGGCAAGGGAGAAACGAAGAGCCCACAGGGTGAAAGACGCACATCAAAAATTCAGAAGGAAATGGCAAGCAAAGGTTGAGATGAAATAGCTGGTTTTTCTTCATGGCAAAGTTTGGCAGCCAGGACCTTGAGTTCCTGCCCTAGGTACCACGCTGCTCAACACCTGTTTTAATGATCTGGATAGGGAATAACATAATCATCATGTAGACAACACAAAGATTTAGGAAGGACTGTGGGGATCTGCAAAGAGAGATTTTAAATGAGTGAAAGAAATGGGCAATATGAGGGGAAACACTCTTAAACCTATTCTGGATTACCCTGGGCTGTGTTTTGCACTGAATGCTCTTCTTTTTTCTCCTCTTTGTGGCTATTACTAGCTTCTTTCTATTTCAAGGTTTAAAAAATGTGTACCAATTTCTTTCCTAAGCACAGGAAGTCAAAGAGCTGAATTTTAGCTATTAAGCTAAAGCAGCCTAAACGGACGATCTCTGCTACATCAGGCAGCAAGCGTGCACCCATCCATGTGGCTCTGAGAGGAGAAAATTACTTCTGTTTCATATGATGACTGAGTTGATTAAAATATTTAGTAGTTTTTTCGTTCATGCTTTATCATGAATATTTGCATTCTCCTCTAGGTCGGAAGACAGCACAGATTTCCTTCTTGGCACAAAGTTTAAAAATGGCCCCATTCATCTGCGTGCGTGGTCAATGGGCAGCGTGTGCTGTGCTTGTCCACTGTTTCATTCTGTCTCTACCCTGGAACACGTCTACATCTCTCAAATGTCAAAATACAGGGCTTTTGATTTTTTTGGCTCACATGGACCTAGTGTACTGCATGTTACCA
>NW_009199623.1:0-4656 GCF_000690835.1 Fulmarus glacialis | reverse complement strand
GTCAGTGTTTCTCCTCTTGCCAGCAAAGAGGCTCCTTGGAGAGCCCCACGAGCACCTCCCTGCTGCCGGCGCCTGTGCTCCGCTTTAACATTTACTAGCGCAGGAAAAGCAAATGCTGGCCCTCCGTGGAGGCACTTTACATTGCTCTGCGCTGGGCCCTTGAGCTGGCACGAGGATCGCTTCTCGCGTGGCTAGGGTCTTCACCGAGATTGATTTTCCGCTCTGAGCTGCATCCCTGTTAGTTCCTGAATGGCATCGGCTCTGATTTGAGGGAGTCGTCCCTAAAAGATTAGTGCATCAAATAAAAAAGATGTTCATACAGTATTGAGCAGGAAGAAGTTTAAAAGAGGTCAGTTCTGTTGTCACTTGCGCAGTTTTCGATACATGTAACTCCATTCATTTCTGTGTAGCTAATTTTGTTTTATGCCAGCATAAGTGAGAGCGGAGTCAGGCCTTCCTCCTGCAGCAGCTAAAGTGAAAAACATTTCTATTTTTAAAGCTGAAAGCATCTCTTACTTTTATTTATCATGTGTCACTTTGTTGGCAGTGATGGTGTAAATGGCAAATAAAAGTTAAATGAGCTATTTATGGCACTGTTTATGACCCTAATGCTCGCCATCACAACAGTCACCAGGCATTGCTTGGGCAGCAGAACCAAGGAAGCCTGGGTTCCTGGGCGAAGATAAGGCTGATGGTGTTCACCTCTTCCACCCTAAAGATGCTAAAAGGGTCTCTTTCTTCTTTATGGATGTCTGGTTTTGCACTGCTTCTGGGTGCATAATATCTCTAAGCTCTCTAGACCTCTGTAAAATTTGGTCAAAACTGGGCAAAGGATTCAAAAGCTGTTGCAGGATTCAGAGGGGAAGAGCAGGGAGAAGAAACTGAGAGATTGCCCGAGTCTCTCTTTCCCCAGTAAATGCAACTTAAAAAGGGGACAGTTCTTTGGTGGGACAGTCTGCAGGGCAAATCCTGGCTCCAATAAACACCTCCCCATGTGTGGAAACCTGCAGAGACATCACCCACACTGGTAGAGAGTTGCCTGAATAAGAGGGGGAAGAGCAGAGCAGCTCATAGCAGCATCTCACAGCTCCTCCAAGGCCCGGGTTGCTCTCCTTGAACAGCACACCCCCGCCACACCAGCGTGGGACGAAGAGCTTCCTTTATTTTGTCTTCATTCACCTTTCTAATGCCACGCTTGCGACACAGGAAGGCAGGATTGAAGCCAGGAGCAAGGGCTGCTGGTTCTGGCATCTCTTTTGCAGGTGGGGACGGTGCAAGGATGGCAGGAGATAAGCAATGCAGAACAGGCTTGTGGCTAACCCTCCGTCCTCAGGGCTGACGGTGGACTCTTCCCTGGTGAATTTGCAGGCTTATTGGAATACAAGTTTATACTTCTTCCCCTCTGTGTTGTAGTAAATCCACTGGTAAGGTGTCTCGCAGAGACATTTTGTCCCCTCTCACAGGAAGAAATTTTCCTCCAGCTAGGAAAATTTATTCCCTGTAAAATTGAACAGGAGAATAAGATTTCCAGAGAGAGCCTGCAGCGGTAATAAAGGATTATTGCCAATTTCTTAGGCTGTGCGCACCGATCTTAGCACTTAGGTAGCAAATTTTGTATATCCAAAACTCCATGACCGGGCGTACACAAATGTCAGGGTGCAAAGCCCTCACTGAGCAATGACTGGTGGTTTCAAGGATGCTTGATTCCAGGTGAAGATTTCCTTAGCGGTCCTGTGAGGCTTCGCCACGCTGACTAATGAAGGAAGTCAGTGGTACGATGTTAACCTCAGACCACTGTGGTGTTCCCCAAATTTCCCCGGGAAGCCGGTAGCCAAACAGCTCGCCTCCCCATCTGCAAGGCAGAGAGAGGGGCCCTTTTTATTCTCCTTCACAGGGGGGTCGTTACACCGATTGCATTAAACATTGCAACGCGCTCCAAGTGCTAGGGGAGCCATACGAGTACCACAGGCTGAGATAAATGTAAAATGCTATAATTTAAAGGCTCTAGTCTTTCGGTTGCTAATGGCTTAATTAAACAATAACATTTAACAGATGTGCTTTTTCTCCTCCAATAATTCACTCCATCTGTGTCAACATAACTAGGCCCAAATTAGTGCATCAAAATGTAGATGTTAATGTCTGATTTCAGTTTTTATGTATTAATGTACATTTACATATATATTGTTTCATCTTGTGACGAGATGAATGCCTCCTTAGAACGAGGTATTGCACACTATGGAGTTTCAAGAGCCTCTCTTAGTTTGCAGACTAAGAACAAAAAAGCAAAAATCAGAGACATGCAAATACAGATACCATGAAATGAAGAGAAAATTGGGCACATCTATATTAAGGGTGTTACGTATTGAACTACAGGATCTGTGGTTCTGTGCTCTTGAGGATAGTGAATATTTTGTGACCTTTTGTTTGTTTCCAATGCAATTTTTTTCCTAACTTCACATGCTGAGAAAAAATGCTTGCCTTGCTACGTGTGAAAGCAGACGACCATCTGAATCCCTGGGTTGGAGGAACGGATAACCTAGACATATCTGTGGAGAGCTTTGTTGTTTTATGAAGTATCTTCAATAGCGTTAGGGATGAATATAGCTCTCCTGATTGTCATTATTATGACTTTAAAACACCCTTACTTGTGCTAAGTGCTTTCTCAAAGACGCTTGGGAATCCTTGCAGACCTTGCAGGCTGCGACCCAGATCTTGCAAGCCCTCCTGTGCGATGGATGCTGCACGTGGAGGCAGTCGCACTGCTGGGGCAGCGCGGATGAGGGCAAGGAGTGCAGTAATACCCGCTGGCTCCGTGTTGCCCTGCTTCCTAACACGTACCACCTCCCGCGTGCTGCCGTCTCAGCCTGCCTGGTAGCCGGGATGGGATGCTGCAGGGCAGCGGGCACAGCCTGTGGCCTCCTGCACGGCTTTGTGACAGGTCCCACCGCCAGGCACTCCCAGCCACGCTGTCCCCCGGGAAGTCTGCAGGCTGTCCCAGAGCCAGCCAGGCGTACGGCGGGGCCGATGAGCAAGCACGGCATGTTTCTGGCTGCTCCCGAGACTGGTCTTACAAGCCGTGCGAACTCCACAGCTGAATCCAGCTGGGTGACGCCTGGGCAAGAACACTCCCAGGGCCAGATCCTTTCTTTCCTTACAGTCTGAACAGCTTCTTTTTAATGCTTTTTGCTATGAATTCTTACGAACCGACTGGGTTACTTGACTTTCCCCTAATTTGATTTGGATTAATTTAATTTTAATCAGTCTGTCTTCTCAGCATCCTATTAACCTTCCAATGAACTCTTCCTATAAGGGGATTGGGGAAGGAGACAGTCTACATCTGTTAAAATATTAGCCTGCTCTTTGGGTTGCAAAGCATTAGACAGCAGAAAAAGAGCTGACGTGGTCAGAGGGGATGGTGGGTGATGATCCAACCCTGTTCTCACTGAAGACCCCAGCAAAACTGATCTAGTGGCTCCCCGGGGCCCTTTGGCCCAGCTTACCCTGGCAGTGGTGTGGAAAGCAGCTAGAGCTGTCTCTGCCATGAGACTACCAGGCCCTGGCTCGAGAACATCAGACTTTGGTGATTCTGCCCTTGCCACTCTGAACCCAAGGGGACATGGCAGATCCAGAGAAACAGGCGGTCCCTAGTAGGTATAACCTATATATAACAGGATTAGAGTTGTATCTGCCTGGTTTTCCCTCCTGTCATGCTGCCCAGTTTGCCATCTGCTTAAAAATTCGTTCAGACTCTTAACCAAATTCAATAATACACGTATATAGAATAGATTGGCCTCAGTGTTAGCACCTGCCCAGGTAAATTTTGCTGACAATCAGCCATGATATCTCCACAGCATCGCCTCAAAGAAGAAGAGCTGAACTGTGCCGAGATTGGCAAGGTGACAGCAAGACTTTCCTCTGAGCCACCCCACAGTTTAATATTTCTTCAAATGAAACAGGGTGGGTAATAAGGCAATTTAGCTAAGAAAGGCCTGGGGAAAATGTGATTAGTTTGTATTTTTTTTGTGATCTGTGGGTAATTCCTCACTCATCGCCAGGAAGAGAGCAAGGTGACGAACTGGGGGTCCTCAGCATCACAGAAGTCAAACGCTGCAGCCTTTGCCTCATTCTGACATGGGAAAATTCCCAGCGACTGCATCCAAGTTTCGTCTGCTCAGGACTGACATGTTCACTTGGTTATTAGTTCACATGGTCGCTTGAGTTATTCAGAGTCTATTTCATCTCTTTAAAAATAGGTATCCAATGAACGTGTCCATTGCCTACTAAAAGAATAGATATTTCTGAAAATCAGTGGGGCTCTGCCAGTGGTCTCTGGAAAACTTGTATGCCATTTGGCTTAGCTAAATTTGCATTCAGCCTTGCCAGGATTTCTCTCCCGCGCAAGCAGCTGATACATTTGCCACTAGAGCTGTTAGCGCAGCCGTGAACAGAAGGAGAAGGGCTTTGCATTATCGCAAATAGGATGGAGAATCCTTTACGAAACAGCCTTTTTATTAGGATGCAATCTGCAGGCTGAAGTCCGGCACGGAGAGAGATGGGTGGTGGATGCATGCCAGTGCCATAGCCTGATGCAGTGGGCTGTGGGGACATCTGCAGAGGCTCCAGGAGCTGATGGGTTGTCTCCGAGGGGCTCTGCCT
>NW_009199622.1:0-23089 GCF_000690835.1 Fulmarus glacialis | reverse complement strand
CATAAATGCTGGTCACTTTTTAAGAGCCACCTTTTAAAAGAGCACAGGAGAGGGCAATTCCAATGTTTCAGAAGTCAAGCAAGTGGGGCAGAAGGCTGGGTTGGCTGAACAGGGATCTCCTTCTGGATACTTAGGCAGAAAAAGAAAGTATGAGGACTTTGAAAGCAGAGTCAGGCTACACAGGAGGACTACAGAGGTGCTGTTCACCACTGTAGGGAGAAAATTTGTACAGCCGAAGCTCGACTGGAGTTGAAGCAGGCCTGTACTATGGTGGATAAAAAAAAGGCTTTTTAAAGTACCTTAACAGCAAAAGGAGAACTTAAGAAAACAATGGTCCATTACTTGACGAGATTGGTTGTCACCTCACAAATAGGGATGAAGATAAACCAGAGACATTTCATGCCACCTTTGCCTCTGTCTTTAACACCAATGATGGGCCCTGGGACCCCTGGAGCCCTGGCTTGGAGGACCACGACGGGGGGGAGTGATAGACTCCCATTTGTCTTTGAATTTGTACAGGATTTGCTGCTGCAACTGAATGTACTGAAGTCTATGGGGCCTGATGGGATTCATTCCAGGGTACTAAAAGAGTTGGCCAATGTTATTGCAAGATTCCTCTCCGTTATTTATAGTCTTGGGAATCTGGAGAAGTCCCAGTCGACTGGAAGCTAGCAAATGTTATTCTAATTTTCAAGAATGGCCAGAAAGAAGACCCTGGTAATTATAGGCCTGTCAGTCTCACTTCAGTGCCTGGTAAAATTATGGAGAAGATTATTCTGGGAGTTACTGAAAAAAACTTTTGAAAGACAATGCACTCATTGTTCAAAGCCAACATAGGGAATCTGGAGAAGTCCCAGTCGACTGGAAGCTAGCAAATGTTATTCTAATTTTCAAGAATGGCCAGAAAGAAGACCCTGGTAATTATAGGCCTGTCAGTCTCACTTCAGTGCCTGGTAAAATTATGGAGAAGATTATTCTGGGAGTTACTGAAAAAAACTTTTGAAAGACAATGCACTCATTGTTCAAAGCCAACATAGGTTCATGAAGGGAAAGTCATGCCTTACTAACTTAGTATCCTTTGATGAAAAAATTACCTGCCTAGTGGACAAATGGAAGGTAGTGGATGTGTTTTGTTTTTTTTTTTTTAATTTTAACAAAGTTTTTGATATTGTTTCTCACAGTATCCTTCTGGACAAAATGTCCAGCATTCAGCTGGACATGTACACGATATGATGGGTGAACAGCTGGCTGAAGGATGGGGCTCAAATTGTTGTACTATTTGGGGTAACATCTAGCTGGTGGTCAGTCACTAGTGGTGTTCCCCTGGGCTCAATTTTAGGCCAGTTCTCTTGAACGTTTTTATTAATGACCTGGACAGAGGATTTGAGTGCACACTAAGTAAGTTTGCCTACAGTACTGAACTAGGAGGAACCCTAGGGGGTAGAGAGGTCTTACAGAGAGATCTCGATAGATTAGAGTGCTAGCCAATCACCAACCGTGTGAAATTTAACAAGGACAAATGCCGGATTCTGCACCTGGGATGGTGTAATCCTGGATGTACATATAGACTAGGGGACAAGAGGCTGCAGCCTTGCAGAAAGGGCTCTGGGGGTTTTGGCTGATGGTTATCTCAATGTGAGTCAACAATGTGCCCTGGAGGCCAAAAGGGCCAACCATATCCTGGGGTGAATTAAGCACAGTATAGCTAATCAGTCAAAAGAAGTGATTGTCCCACTATACTCAACATTGGTGTGGTGTCACCTTGAGTACTGTGTGCAGTTTTGGTCTCCACAATGTAAGAAGGATGTAAAAATACTAGAATGTGTCCAAAGGAAGACAACAAAGATGGTGAAAGGACTAAAGGGCATGACTTATGAGGAGGGGCTGAGGAGACCAGGTTTGTCCAGCTTGGAGAAGAGGAGCCTGACGGAGAAGAAGATGTCATTGCTGTCTACAACTTCCTCATGAGGGGGAGTGGAAAAAGAGGTGCGGATCTCTTCTCTCTGGTGTCCAGTCACAAGCAATAGCTTAAAGCTGCGTCATGGGAAGTTCAGATTGGATATTAGGAAGAAGTTCTTCACTGAGAGGATGGTAAAGCATTGGAACAAGCTCCTCAGAGAAGTGGTCATGTCCCCAAGCCTGTTGGTGTTCAAGAAGCAGTTGGACAAAGCTCTTAGATACATGGTTTAACTTTTAGGTTGCCCTGTGTGGAGTCAGGAGTTGGACTCAATGATCCTCGTGGATCCGTTTCAACTCAGGATATTCCATGATTCTAAATACCTCAACCACATTGCCTAATCTGTATTTGAGATTCGTGGACACAAAAAATGCAGTTTCCTTTTCTGCTTGCACCTCTGTGACAAAAAATGTTTACTTCTGTTGTCCTTGAGGTCCCTCAAGTCCAAGATTGCATGCATTCTTATTCTCCAGAGTTATGCAGTCTCACTGAGCCTTTCTTTTCAGTTTGCAAGCCAAGTCTTGAAATGTTAATATGTCAGTCATTTCTGTTCCTTTGTGGCAGAACACGAGTACAGAGGTGGCTTAACTGTGCTCAAAATTATTTAAAAAAAATTGTTTTAATCCTTAAAGCAGGTTTTGGATTTGAGATTGGTACTGAAACCATATATTCCTCATGCTTTCTGAGGTTTTATCTGCCAAGTCTCAGTGAAAAAACAAGAAACTAACCTTCAGTGTCTCATATGGGTAAAACGTGGTTTTTGGTGTTTTGAGGAGGAGTTTGTGTGTATGTGTTCACACGTTCTTGTGCATGTGGACACACCATGTTCAGCTTTGCACTTTTAGGTTCCATATTAGGAAGTGATTGTGTGTAAGCTTCTGATTGAAAGTGAGACACTGATTTTTTTTTTGTCAAATTTTTTTTGCTTGCAAGATGCAGATTGAGATTTAAGCTGGGACACTTGAAGACTTTTCAGATGGAAAGAGATCTGTAGTAGTAGGGACACCAGAATAAGACTTATCAATTCTGCAAACATACTTATTGAACATGGTGATATAAACCTGGCCTGGACAAAGTTTCAGTGTGTCTTGAGGAGCTCTGTAGCTGTAATACCTCTCATACATTATGTGCCTTGGAGTAGGCACTATGCAGTCTTCTAAAAACTCTTTTTAGCCTCTCTCTGCACAAGAGTCTGATGAATTATGACTAATTTTTAACACACTCATTCTAAACAGTTGTCTGTTCAATCACCATTGTGCTCTTAGTTAAGGTGACCAACCAGTGATTTTAGGGTTGAGAAAAATTGAGAAATATGGGTAACAGTCCTTTGGGTACTAAGCTGTTTTCATTCATCAGTGCATTTGAACAATGATTCTTATTTATTCCACATTCTTAAACAAGTGATAAGCAGTTTAAAAATACAACCAACCTCTTTTTTTTCTAAAAATGAAGAAGCACTGGCAGGTATCTGGTGATATTGTGAGGAACTGGTAACTTTGCTGCTGGTGATGCGTTCAGGATCAGACACTATAGCTTCAGCTGACTTGTTTGGCCACATCAGGAGCATGTGTGTTCTTTCATTTCTTGTGTTTGTTTTCCGGACTAGAAAGTACAGTTATAGAAAGATGTCAGACATCATGTTACAGCTTTAGGTCATGTCTTGTCCACATTGCAAAACCACACCAGGGCACAGCTGACTTTAACTATGCCAGGCACACATTCATGTCAGCTCTGCTGGAACTGTTATGCTGACAGGTGCTGAGCAGCACAAGAATGAAAATGGTGGAAGAAGCAGTGTCTCCCATTTTCTCTTTTCTTTCACGAGCTATTTGATTTTGAAAAATAACCGGAAAATACAAGTTTTACACAAATTGTTTGAGGCGCTTGATATGAATCTTTTCTTTTTCTTTTTGATTTCTTTTATATGCATGTTTGGAAATGTTATTTTTCTTCCAATCTGTTATGTAGTATACTCTGATCTTACTCCCAAGCTCAGGGAATTTAGAGTGGATCAGAATGGCTCTTTGTGAGAAGAAACTTCACAAAGCAGGAGAAAATAATTCTGAGTCTGTCCTTGGTCTGTTCATTGAGGTGGTCTCATTGCAGCTTACATGGTCTCTAGGTGCAGTGTGAAAGGGATGATCTTACATGCTGGTATCCGTTATCTGTTCAGCTTGGGCAAGAACTTGCAGGCTGGGTTTTACCTAGGATTATAAAAAATGTGGTGAATCATTATTGGAGAGGACTGAATAGAAGAGTTTTCATCATGCGACTTCCTTTAAGTGTTAATTCAGAGATGTTCTTCCTCATCCAACAGAATAAATTACCAAGTTTGTGTTTCCCGATTGTATTAAAATTTAGTGTAAAAATATAGTTTCTTATAACAAAATCAATTCCTTAATTACGCATCAGAAGCTGCTGACAAAAAATTACACCTCTGTCTCCTAGTCTAAGAATTGTTTTGTGCTTATTCTGACTTGCCTAATTTTTCTGGTAATTGAGTCTTATTTTGTTTGATACTTTTAACAGATTGATATAACAAGCATAAGTAACTATATACAACATAAGCCTAGAGGACCTTTCTGTTACAACGACAAATTTTGTTGAGCTTTTTGAAGCTTGCTGGTCAAGCCTAGTATTTTTCTGAACGTTAGTATTTTTGTGAGAGTTTCAGAATTTCCAAAATCCTATTATTTGACTGACTGTACTAATCCCTCTTCTCATACTCTGGTAAAACTTGCAAGTCTTATTGCTTAAATTACGTCTGTCAAATTATCAAATCATACAAGCCTGGGCATAGTGCAGACATTTTATGCATATCCAATTGACAATCTGCCAGCCAGTTATCATGAGCTTTTAACACTGTAGTATACTTCTGCACAGGAAGGAAATTTAATACACAGAGCCTAACATTTCTTACAACTTATTGCATCTGGTACACTGTGTCTCTGTGTGTATGTGTGTGTGTGTATAATACATACGTACTTTTTACCTTCCTGAGGGAATTAGGATTTAAAAGATTGCTTTGCCACATATTACAGGAAAATACACATCATTTCTGTGTGAGGAAACCTTTTGTGTTCAAAGGCTTTATTAATCACAGACATCTCTCAGCAGTTTGAAAACTGAAGGATTTATGGCAGTCGTTCTTTAAGAATGGTTGGAAATGATTACTGCATCTTTATCTGAAATAACCTGGTATTTCCCTGTTTTTGTTTACTTACAAATTTAATGGACTTTTTTGTAGAAAGTCTTTGGATCTGCTGTGTTGAAAATATGACTCTAATCTTTCAACACTTGTTCATGTGAAAAATTCTTGTTGAGGTGATTAGACTCTGTGAAATAATAATTGTTTGTGGGAACAGAGGTTTCCACAGGATGTCTGATGTGATCTGGGCTGCAGCATTTTTTTTTCCTTCCAGCTATGTGTTTTGTTGGAAGATCAGATGAAGCCATGCAAATGAAGGTAACATAATGTAAAGAAGAGTATGTCTCAATATTTCTATCACCTTGTATCATGTGCCAGAGAGACAGCTGTTTCCTCCCCTACTATGAAGACATAGGTGCATATTAAACTGTGGTTTCTGGCTGCCTTTCAGAACAATAAGAAACTACACACCTGTCAGCTCTTGGCAAGCAGCAATAGTAAAATTACTAACTTTGTTTCCACAGCATTCGCTCACTGACAAACACACTATTGGCTTCATTTTTCTCTCCATCACTTCTCAAAAGGCTTAGATTTCTCCCTAAAGGCACAGAAGAATTAAGCAGTTTTACTAATGCTTCTCATAAACGGCTTACTTTTTAGAAAGGGTACATTTTCATGCTAGGCTTGCTTTATTGCTACTTTTCTTCTGGAACATTTTTTTTGCCAATCAGTGTTTTGCATCTGTAAGCCTTTGTGCTATATAGCACCCTCCTTTCCTAAGGCAATCCAAAAACCCTGTAAGCTAATGGCTCATTTAGTGATCAATTTGTCAAATAATATTCACAGATGTTTTTCTGGTAGTACAGGTAATACCCAAGTGAATGATTCCTTCTCATAAGTGGCTAGGTAGAGGATTTGTTTTGTAAAGTTTCCCTCTTGCCTGTGAAGCTTTTAGTCATGATATTCAGTTTTATATATAGAAACGTGAATGAGCATAGGAGAAAATTTCTGTCCTTAAGGACAGGTCCTTAAGGAGCTGCAATAGATTCCTAGGGTGGACTTAAGGGCTGACTTTCAATCTTGGCTCTGCATCTCTAGCTTCTGTGGTCTTAGCTAAATCATTAAAATTATAAGAAAGCCATTAGTCTTTTTATTGTTTTTTGGTTTTGTTTTTTTTCACTTGGTATATTAAAAATAAAACCAAACTGAAGAAAAAGATGGTTCAAGACACTTTACAAAATCACTGGAGTTTCCCACGTTGTTCCTGCCTCCACTTCCCCTCTTTTCCCAATTCTTACAGCTCCCTCCCACTGCCCACGAAGTTAAAAGCACAAACCAGGAATTCCTCAGAAAGTCTTTTACAAGGAATGTTGAAAACTTTGAAGACATTAATCTGAAATGATCTGTCAAAGATCCAGAAGAATGGAATCTAACTGAACTTTAACTACTTTATCCTACTTAAGCCGGAACAGAACTGCTGAGCCGAGCAATTTAAGATTCCCACAGCTGCACTAGCTATGTTTTCGTTCATGGTACTAAATTGTTTCCATTAGCCTGAAAAGGGTTATAAAACCTACAATCAATTTAGTTTCTGGGGCATTGTGTTTTGAATACCGTTTAATAGGGTGTGACAAAAACACATAATTTCTCCACATGTTCTTACATTGCAAGCAGATTTTGCTTGGTACTAGGCAGTGCACCAAATGTTCTGGACAGAGAAATGTTCAGCAGAGAAAGCACTGGAATTGGAAATAAAGGAACAGTATCAGACAGCTAGAATGCCCAGGGCATGACAGGAATCTTAAGTGCAAGAGATGAGCACAAAGGAATAACAGGAATCTTTATCATCCATTTGCTCATCAGCACCACATTTGTTGTGGATAGAAATCATTAGATTTGTTTAACGTAGGAGAAAAGAATAGATTCAAAAACTGGAAACATGAGTGAACCCTATTGAATGGGAATATATTTAATACTAATATTAATAACCAGAGATGGCCGAATATGATGAACAGCTGTGGGCAGAAGGAGAAGGATTCTTGCTTTCTTCCAATGAACTCAATGACTTGGATTACTTTCTCAGCCTAATACACCCACAGCATTTTTGTTACATGAATAACTACATTTATTTTAATAAGACTTCTTGATAGGGGAGGACAGATTGATTTACTTACCTTTACTAATGCTCTTAATCTGTTTATATACCATACCTCCTTACAGTGCAAGCACTTTGGCTGGTGCTTTGTATTCACAAAGAATACAAATGAGACTGTTTAATCAGGAATTGTGACTAAACATTTTCAAGCAAGTTATACGATAAAGGCATTTCTGAATGGTGATGTGGAAAAAACCCACATTGTCCCATGACAGCATGTGCCTAACAGTGCATTTTGGTGGTTCTGTAATAGTGTAATCATGTGCTGAGGTACACCGTAAAACATGTGAATGCTGACCATCAAAAAAGAACTCAATTCTATTTCTGACACTGGATGAGCTTAATTGTCTTTCCTAGGTGTTTTATTGTCTCTTAATTTACACTTAACACTTTTTAAGTGGAAGCAAAAGAAATTTGACAAATTTCACTTTGAGTTTAGAAATATATTACAATGTTAACAAGCCAGCTCCTTACCAACCAGTGCTGTAGGGTAAGGTATGAAGCAATGAGCAGGGTGAAATTAGATTGTGCTGGTCGTAGTGCATGGTTTTCAAGGTGTGCTTTTTTTATCTGATTTGTTCTTGTGAGTATTTTTAGTGGGCCTTTTTAGAGATCTTAAAAATTAGGTGAGAACTTTTCCAGATCGAATTTTTAAGCAGAGAAAATTAGCTGCTGCTAAAGGAATATGCTATAGACATTTCTAAGATTCTTCTCACTAGCATGTGTTGTGGTTATTTAAGTCCTATATGGCAATAGGTAATATCACTAGTATCCTGTAAGATGATGATAACAAAAGCCTAATATGGTTCACTTGATGTGAAAAGTAGCAAGCATTAAAGCTGATTGAGAATAGCCACATAATCTTTTCATGCAACAATATTAAAGATGCCAAAACATCAGTTCCAACATTCAGCTCAGTGGCCTAACTGAAGCTAGCTGTTGTAAAACAGAGAGAAATCATAGAAAAATAGAGCTTGAGGGGGATTAGGGAGACTATGTAAACCATCCTGTTTTCCCAAAGCTGAACAAAATGTCCATCACACCTAAGGGTGTTTCCTTCACCTGTTCTTACACATTTCCAACAAGAGAAACTTAGCAACATTACCCACCTATTCCAGTCCTTCTCTGTCCTTTCCATTGGAGAATTTTTCTTCATACGTAACCTAATCTCCCCTACTATCATTTAACCCTACACTTTGTCTCAAACTTGGCAAATATGAAGAACAGTTCTTTCTCTTCTTTGCAGTTGCATTTTACAGAAGAGAGTTACATCACATCCCTCTATTCTTTCCTCTTACCACATTCATTGTTTTTGTTTCTTGATCATGTTTTAGAATCATAGAATCATAGAATTATTTAGGTTGGAAAAGACCTCTAAGATCATCAAGTCCAACCATAAACCTAACACCAGCAAGTCCACCACTAAGCCATGTCCCTAAGCATCATGTCTACACATCTCTTAAATACCTCCAGGGTTAGAGACTCAATCACTTCCCTGGGCAGCCTGTTCCAATGCTTGACAACAATTTCAGTGAAGAAATTTTTCCTAACACCCAATCTAAACCTCCCCTGGCACAACTTGAGGCCATTTTCTCTCATCCTATCATTTATTACTTGGAAGAGACCGACACCCGTCTAACTTCAACCTCCTTTCAGGTAGTTGTAGAGAGAGATAAGGTCTCCCCTCAGCCTCCTTTTCTCCAGGCTAAACAACTCCAGTTCCCTCAGCCGCTCCTCTAGACTTGTGCTCTAGACCCTTCACCAACTTCGCTGCTCTTCTTTGGACACGCTCCAGCACCTCAATGTCCTTCTTGTAGTGAGGGGCCCAAAACTGAACACAGCATTCGAGATGCTGAGTAGAGGGGGACAATCACTTCCCTACTCCTGCTGGCCACAGTATTTCTAATACAAGCCGGGATGCTATTGGCCTTCTTGGCCACCTGGGCACACTGCTGGCTTATATTCAGCCGGCTGTCAACCAACACCTCCAGGTCCTTTTCCACTGGGCAGCTTCCCAGCTACTCTTCCACAAGCCTGTAGCATTGCATGGTCTTGTTGTGACCCATGTGCAGGACCCAGCACTTGGCCTTGCTGAATCTCAGGCAATTGGCCTCAGCCCATTGATCCAGCCTGTGCAGGTCCCTCTGCAGAGCCTTCCTACCCTCGAGCAGATCAACACACCTGCCCAACTTGATGTCATCATTACCTATCTATCAGGTCACTTCTATGCTCCTTTTTCAGTTGAGCACATCTTACAGGCCAGCAAGATCTTCTAGGTCTCTGTGCAGGACAGAGGGATTCCTCTGTGTGCATGCTGCAACCCAGAGTGCAGTGCTGGTGCCTCACCTTCTGTTTGTGGTCTCTGCTTATCCCCAGAGCCAGAGTTACCACCTGGCCAGTGTGATATATCTGCTATATGGCTATCCCAAACTAAAGGCAGAATTTTATTTCTGTCTTTATTGAACTGAACCTTATTTTTCTTCTTTGCCATGTCACCAATCTACTGGAATCCTTAAAATTTCAAACCATATTCTTCAGTATGATTTCAGTATGCCTGTTTCTGTAGTGTCTGGATTGGCTCTCTTCTGGCATCCAAATCGTGAGTGAAAATAGTGAATGATATTTTGATACCTGATTCAGCAGGGTGGAAAATTTAAATTCTGGGATTTTTTTTTGTGTTAGTCATTATTGAAAACCTCATAGATAACAGATTTGATCTCTTACTATCCTTTTCTTCTATCCTTCCTGTTCCCTACTGTAGCTTGCTTTTTACCTGCAATGTACTCTTTTATTAAAGAACTGCAAAATCTGTCAAGTATTTTCCTCTTAGATTTGTATCCCACAGGGTGTAATCTACTGCTTATCTGAAGTTTCCTTTACCAAAATGAGTTGTCATTATTTTGTTAGTTTCCTCTGATAAAAATGACTATGTTTACAGATAACATTGTTCAGTACTTGCAGGAACTATCTGATTTCAAGCGCTAAAATACTTTTGAAAAACCAATAATCATCATGGCTAACTTTGTTTTTCAGGCTTGGTTTCTGTGAAAGTGTTTTTAGAGCAAAACAGCTCATCCATTTTTGTGGAAAGGTTTTCAGGGTTTAGTACCCCCTTAAGTATTTTGTGATTTTTCTAGCATTGGGATCCATCTGCCAAAGCAGATAGGGACATGGATGCGTGGATGCAGTGTGATCGTTTGTGTCATACACAAAGGGTAAATAGCAGCATTTTGACTCTATCATACTGTGTAATACATTAATATAATTTTTTTGAGCAAACTATGCAACAGCTGGTAATAGAAACGAAGATCCTGTAAAAGAGTGTGACTTTGGAAATGTAATGAAACTGAAGAGGTAACTGCAGCTTGGGTCTATTCAGATTGTGAATTTTTTTAGAAAGGTATTTTTTAGGAAAAAATGTTGTTAAAACTTTTAAGATGTCTGGTCAGATGAGAAAGGTGAACCAGTTTATAACATGATTGATAATGGACCTTTGTATGCAGAAAGGTTGGAAAAGAGTAGAACTGCTTTTGAAATGCTGAGGCATAAAAAAGGTGACTTCACTGAATTGTGTTGGGTGACGTTGCTTCTAAACTGCTGTATAATGCAATTCCTACTAAACCAGTAGAGAAATATAGATAAATGTTTGGAAATTTTATACAATCCTCTACCCCTAAAGGCCCTAACAATTGCGGAAAACTTTCAGTTTTGTCTGGAATATAAAAGAACTAATATACATGAGCATATTAGTGTTAATTTTACTAATATTTCCAGGTAAGAAGTGTTTTGAATAAGAATAGAGGACTTTGTGACTCCATAGTAATGAAATAAGCTAAACTAAATAAGATCTGAGACTGGTTTTATCCTAGCTGCAACTGCTGCATTTGTTGTGATAATTGCTACAGATGCTAGGGAACTGTGGCAGCTTGATGTAATCTCTGACGGGTCAAGACGGAGACAACACCTGTAAAGACTCTACTTCCATGATGTGAAAGAGTGCTAAAGAACAAGTGACCATTGTCCGAAATACCCAGAATGGAAACAAAGCAAGACCCTCTAGCAAAAAGGCAGTGGTGGACATGGTATGAGTGTGTGTTTGAATCACATGCCTCTCCACTAAATAGTCATTAGATAAAATACATAATCAGGCTTAAAAAGACAATAGTGAATAAAAAGATACAGTTTGATGTTCTCAGACACTGTGGGAGTGCAGGCTAAAGTAAGGTTCATACTATAGCTTCTTCTGACTGTGCCATCTTGCTCTCAAACCTGAGGAGAAGGAGAGAGGTCATAAATTTCAGGATGGAGGTAAAATTAGCATCCATGGAAAGTCCTCCATGAAGTACAAATTCACGAGAGTTGGTCTTATGGACTTTATTACAGTATTATGTGAACCCTACAGAACAATTTTTAAAAATAAGTTTTTAATAAAGACGCCTGTCAGTATTAACTAACTTTAAGTTCAGTGCATTTACTTTTGTTGAGCATTTTTAATGTATTAGAATTTAGTTAATTTTATTATTGCTGAATGGCATGTTCTGTGATTGAAATGAGAGTTTGTTAATTGGTAGATTCCACTGAACAATACTGATTTTCATCCTTCTTATGAAGACGTAAAAATTTAGCAGAACACAAGTTAGTTGAAATATCTGCCTAAATTTTAATCAGGAATGTAAATAGAGCTTATATTTCTTTTTTCTAAATTAAATGAAAAATATGCAAGATGTTAATTAATAGTCAGAGTACTATTGCTCTGCGAATTCATTTCAAACTAGTTTTAGTGAAAGGAGGCTGTGGAAAAAGCAGGACTTTAAAGCACATAACATAGATTTCTATAAAGACATTAAAAAAAATTATTAAAGTTTTCTGAGAATCTGAATACCAGAAATCACATAGCTTGAAAGTTCTTGAGGCTGTTGATTTCTTTCAGATCTTAGCTTTTTGCTATTATCATAAGGCCTTTGGCCTCAAGGAAAAAGCAAGACATTTTAGGTACGAAATTTATAATCACATATGTGACTTGGTTATAATGCAATGTACTTTTTTTATATCCTATTTTTGGTTGTCTTAATGGGTCTACAACCTTATTCATCCTTGAAACTACCTTTGACTGAGTTTTACAAAATGCGCTCCCAAAGCATGATTATAAAACCAAGCCTGCTAGTTGCACGCAGAAAAGTAAGAAGTTGTATTCACAAAGCTTGTCATTATGTACAACTACATAGTTGTGTTTGCATTTTGGAAATAAGATGATTTGTTTGGACCTGTAGATCCTTGCATGGTCTAACTTCTATGCATACATTAGACCTCTTGCTTTACAAAACTGGCTTCATACTTCTAATAGAATGAGAAACAGATTCGATAAAGTGTTTTACATGTAACTATACACAACTAGAGTACTTTTACAGCATTATGTAAATAATGAATAGAAATGTGGAAAGTTGAATGGGAGCATATTAGCTACGAGAAGGTACAAATCATCTTAAGGAGTTTTTTGGCTTATAAAGTGTTAGTTAAGAGAAAAGAACTGAGTTAGCTCATATCTCTGTAACAAAAAGATGATACTCTACAGAGGAAATCTTTCACTCTGTGCTTTCCTTAAAAAAGATAGTTTATTCAAAGAGCATATTGACTTTTTGTTGGCACCAGCTGTAGCAATGTCAAGCAGACACCAATATAGATCAAGTATCTGTTTAAAGTAAAAAATCTGCTAGAGTATGAGCTTTTTTTTGTTACACAGATCCTAGACCACCATGGCATAGAATGTGAGTAACCTGTTTTCTTGCAGCCTCCTATCTATCAAGCTTATCAAAAGAAGGATCAACTATTCAGATCACTGTAGCCTTGCCCGCTCCCAATCAGTACCCTCATTTATTCAAAAATATCTAGGTTAAGCTGAGTCTTGCCATCTTCCATACTTTATATGATCGTCTCTGGTCCTCATACTTTGCCATCTATATTCCCTCAACCATTGGAAATCTTGTAAGTCCCTGGTTTAAAGAACAGTCAGGTTACTTAATTCATTTATATGATAATATTAATTCCATCTTCTTGCAATAAAAGTAGCATTCTGTTTGTCTTGTACCCAGTATAATTTGATTTGATATGGTTTATTTTACATGTTATAATTTTAAACATTGGATGATTTTATTTAACTCTTGTTACATGTGTGTAATTGAACTGGATCTCTTCTGTGCATTGAGTTATTTGTCAGAGCTGGGGTTTGAAATGTTGGTACTGAGATGTTTACCAGGTCAAAGTATGTTGTTTAAAGCAGTATCTCAGTTTTCGACAGTTTGGATGACATAAGAATAAAATACCACAAAAATAATGTAAACCAAAAAACTAACGGAAAGAGAAAAAAATTCAAATTGGAGCAAATAAGAATGATTCAGGCTTCTGCAGTAACTACTGGTTTGTGTCGGAAATGAGCCTGAGTAAAATTAAAAGCTGATTTTCAAATTTATCCACAGCTTTCTTTTTAACATAAAAAATACGCATGTGAAAAATACATGTTAATTATCACAAACTATTGGAAAGAAGAATTACTTTCCCAAAATTACAAACTCTCTTTCCAGAAATGAGACTGTTTAAGTGTTTGCTCTAATGTAGCTGTTTCTTCCAGGGCTGCAGTTGAAACCTCACTGTTTACTTTCTCTGATGGCTAGGTACTTTCCTCTGGAGCATGAAAGCCCAGTTGTTCTGCTGTTCTCTATGGCATAACCAAAGACTTTAAGGTTTTTTTTAAAGGAAGGTACCAAAGAACAACTGATCTTTGGTTTCATAATGTTTCCTTTCATAAATCTCAAAAGCTATTCACTCCAGTACTTTAGCAAACAGAATTTTAATTGCATCAGAGGTGTGAAAAGTTTAATTCACGTGTGTTTGTTTGCCCTAATTACTCTGATCTTGACTTTAAAAATCCATAATTTGGATCTGTTGAATCAGGAGAATTTTCTTCTCCAAGTAGCTTTCTTAAGCCTACAGACACCTGGGGCCTCTTTTCCTTTGTGCATGTGTTCTTTCTGGCTATAATCTCTGGTTTTGCTCAGGAAATTGTTCTCCAGAAAAACTTTGGGGATACCTGCAACTTTTAGACTATTCAGGTCAAATACGACCAGAGGCCCTGTTACATCCTGGTACAAAATATTTTAAAAGGTGGGGAATATAAGTACAAATGGTCCGGACACTGCCCTTTACCTCACAAACTGTAGCTGCATGAAGGGAACCGAAAGAACACTCTTCGCAGCACCAGCATGCCTCTTCTGCGGTCCAGAAGGCAAATACTGAACCTGCCGGCATTTTCTATCTGACATTGTATTGGGTCTTGTCTCCAGACTCCTACCTGTCTGGCCTTGTTGGAGAATGTCCCTTCAGCCTTTAAAAAGGGGAAGGCGTTAGCAATCTTTCTTTTGTAGTTTATGTGCCAATCCTTTCTTTCTTTTTCTCTTCATTTTATAACTGAGTTAAACCTTCATTTAAAAGGAATTCTCTCGGCCCCCTAATGACTGAATGAACTCAGCTAGAAAGTTAAAGGTGAAAGCTACGACGCCTTTCTGTCAATCACTTCAATTAGTCACTTGCTCGTATTGGACTTCCCTGAAATTGTCTCCTTTGGTCTTTACCACCCGTTTGCACTTTTCCCTCATGCCTTAAAGTCTGTGTCATTTTTGATAGTAACGAGTCAATAGGGGAAATATACTATGCTACAAGTCAAATGAGCACGTAGATAATGAATCAAAGCATCAGTGCTTGTGTGATAGCTGGCTGTAAATAATCACTGAGAGTATACTGAAGCCCAATTTATTTTGACAGTGAGGGACTCGTTGATTAGAAGTTTTCAGATGACCTTTATCCAGTGGTAGGTTGTGGATTCCCTTCTAAAGTTGTGATGTGATGGGGGGATGTTGTAATTTGTGGCATAGTGTCATGATGATACAGCAATGACAACTCTTCCCATCATTTCAGAATGTTTTCCAAGGTGTCCAGTTGTGTGTAAATCCATGAGGAGCTGGATTATGCTGGAAAAATATTGGAAGGCAAATATTTCTGAAAAAGCAAAGCTGTTGAACTGTTTTTTTCTGTTCAGACTGTTAAAGCTATTAGTAATTACAATTAACAGCAATGTGTTGGTTCTTCCCTGACAAGGTGACAAAGTCTTTCAAAATCTCCCGTCACTGACAACACAGAATAAATGTATACTGAAATATAGTGATTGTGTTATAGTAGTGTTTGTCTGAAACTGTAAGTGAGGAAAAGTTTTGGGATTTGTTAAACCAAGTAATACAGCTGGAAAAGCAGAAAATCCATTCTGTATTGAAATAAGATTACATCCTTCAAAACTTCAGAAAAACACTGGAGGTTTTTCTAGGATGTTTAGGAAACACACACTTTCATTTACAATGACACATTTTTTCTTTAAACATAGCTGCATATATTAGCCTGTGAATAAGGGAAGATTATTTAAGTGAGATTGCTAGGATTTCTTTCTTTATGTTCAAGAATGTCTACATTTACACAAATGGATGTTGTGCTTTCTGAAGAAAGACATAGCATACAAAATTGCTGGATGAAGAATGATAAACCATCTAATTTATTTTCTGAGAATGTAGCATACTGGCTGATTAACATTATTGGCATCTTTCTTCCACTTGCAGGGTGTAGCTCTGGAAAGGGTTTAAGTGAGAGACAAAGCTTTTACTTTTTGAGAAAATGGTCATTCTGATATTTTCATTGGAAAGCAGAGATAAGCAGTACAATCCCGTGTGTAGGGGTGTTTATGTGTGAATGTGAGTGGCGTATCTATATGCATATGCTTGATATCTAAAATCTTTAAGAACTGTGTTGCAGGAGAGGCGGAGGTGAAGGAATATGGAGTTTCTGATAGGAATGTGTCAGAGACTCCCGGTAGGGACAGTCATTTCGACTATGGATGGTAGCATTTTTGGAATGCAGACCACACAGCCGGGATTTGTATGTGTGTTTGGTTTAAAAATAGAACAAAATGGGAAGGCTTAGAGAAAGATATGAGCAATAAGCAGTCTCAGTAACTTGTATGGCTTTTCTGCATTTTGTGGAACAAACAGCTATTGAAATCTGAGCACACAAAGCATGTAGTAGGTTTAGTAATGACAAGCAGTGTCAGCACGCTATAATTAACATAGGGTGGTATAATTTATAAGGAATGTACTATGCAGTTTAACACCAATGCAGAGAGAAGGGGAGGAGCGAAAGAATTGTTAGTCTGCAAAATCAAAAGTGTCTCTTATCCTTAGATGTAAACATTTTATTTTTCAAATGCTTATTACTTTTTTGTCACTAACAAAAGGCCTCTGTCATTTTGAGTTAACGCAGTGGCAAGCAAGAGTGAGTCATGAAGATGACCTCTGTCCTTATGCTTCCATATTAATCTGAAAGGGAAAGTCTCAGCAGACTGTTTTTACTGCACGTAATTAAGCAATTCTGAATGCTCAGTGAAAGTTGAATGGTACGGCATAGAGCCTGGTAATATGACAGTTAATGAGTTGAGACTTACACTTACTCTGCCTCTACAATAAGTGAAAGCTTTTGCCTTCTGATTGAGGGCAGACAGATACTGAAGTATTCATTAAAAATGCTAAACCCAACAACAAGGGCACTGTTCTGTGTCTCTCTGTTTTATGACTCTCTCCAAGAAAGGAGGAACTAGATGAAATTATTTCTTAATTATACTTATTCAATATCTGTAATAAGCTGTGACGTTTGCATTCATGGTGGAGAAGATTCAAAAGAAGACATTCAGGAAACTGGTAACAACACAGGGAGTGATTTATGCTGCTGTATCTTTCTTTCAGAGTCCAAAATATTCAGACTGGCTGAAGCTACATAATTAATTTCACTCTGTGTCTGTAATAAGAAGATAATACTGCCTTAAACAGACCTTTTTGCCTTTTTCTCTGCTGCCTTTCCACATTCATATACTAAATAATTTTGCTTTGTGTAAGTCTTCTACTTGCCATTGGAGTTTCTTGCGTATTTGCAGCATGATGTTTTTTGCAACTATGTATAATACATACTTGGGGAGGGGGCTTTCCAATGAATCACCCAACTTAGAGGATATTGAGAAAATGTATTATCTGGATTTTAAAAATTGCTTAGATTAAAGTTGGTAAGCACAAATACATTCAGATTCTGTATTTTAATTTTTTTTTTTCAAAAAAATGATCACAAAAAGAAGTGTTGTGAATGATTTTCTGAATGTTTATTTACATGGTATTAGTACTGGAAATCTCAGTAATTACCTAGGGTTAGCTAGCTTGGTCATGTATGTTTGGCTGCAATCACAGAAGTCCAGACCCCTCCCCAGAGAAGAACAGTGACAAGACCATGTCTACATCTGAAAATGTAATCAAGGCTAGAGCCCTAAGCTGTAACCCAGCAAGCCTATGGAGACATTGCTGTTATGTTCAGATTAGGGCTTTGGTCTTAGATTGAAAGAAGCAGCTGGGGCACATTCTTCTCCACACTGCTCTGTTCCCCCGGTGACTTGAGCTGACCTCTTTGATTTCTCTCTTAACCTGTTCACACCTCACGAGCATTCAGAATCTCTCTTGCCGGGTTTTGCTGGCCCTCTTCCAGCTGGAGGGATTCTGAGATGCCTCAGGGTCATGGTCTAACTGCTGAAAAAGGCTGTGGGTGAAGATGCAAACCCAGACTTAGACCCAGGTATGCATTCATTACAGATGTATTGTTCAGTAATTCAGAATCCTCAAAATTCAGAGGAATTTTGTACTGTCCAGTGTTGGATCACATGAGCTTACTGTCACTGGTTTTTTTTTCAAAGATGCAAGTGGAAGCCAACCTATTTCAAATGTTTTGAGCTCTAGAGAGATACTGGTTAATAGGTGACTTATAAGTTACACAGAGATTAGTCTTTACCAGATGGAGTCATCTCATAGTCACCGGCTCATACAAAACCACTTTTGTCAATAGTTCCAAAAGGAGATACATACGAACTTCTGATGCACAGAGATTTGTTCCATGTTTTTTCTTAAATTGAAGGGTACTTTTGCAAAAAGACCAGGAACTGCATGTGCCTAAGAAGTACTTTTTTTATTTAGCAATGATTTTCAGAATTATTTCGTTTCAGAATTTTATTTCACAGTCAAATTTATAACAAAAAAAATCATGTTATAATCAAAAAAATAACATGAGGTTATACTGTAGCATGAGCAGAGGGGCTTAGTTCAGATGTGACGTATTTTAGGGTACTTTAAGATGTTAGGCTTGAATCCAGAAGAGTGGGACTTGAGGCAAGGCTCCTGATGATAGCCATGTAAGCTTTGCCTGAGAAAGGGTTGAGGGACTAGGGGTGTTACAGTGTTTGTTTTTCACTGACCCTCAGTGTACACTTCGGGAGAGAGAAATGCCCTTTCCCGTTGAAGTTTTTTTCCCCTTGATTATTATAAACGCCGCAAACAGCAAGTGAATTTGTGCAGGAGGAGAACTGAGAACATTTTGTAATTCTTGAAAGGTTAATTGCACTATTTATAGACCTAACTGCACGGGGAAAAAACTCTCAGCGTGACCCAGCAAGGTCAGTGTAGTAATAGCAACCTAAATGGAGCTCTGACCAGTCATGAATTACTGTCTGTGATACTGGGAATGCTGACAGTTCAATCACAGCACTGTTTCAATAGAGAACTCCATATATTTAAAGCGCTGATACTGTTTTCCCTCTAAATGACAGGCTTGACAGATGGGCCGAAAGCACTGCAGACGTTTGAACAAGGAAATAGAGAGGGAGCCTGCTGGAAGCAGGGCTTCACGCAGCCAGCCGCAGATGATTAATAGAGTGTGATTGTGTCTGACAGGTAGTAATATAACTATTCATTCACCACAGAACACCTGGAGCACACTATATTAAATGGTACAAGATGGAGAGATTCTGTGACAGGAATGGGAAGTGTGAATCCCACGCTGAGTTTAGGTACAGCAATATAAAAGGTCAGGGGTCATGCAATATAAACTGCCTGAGAGAAGGCTGTAATTAAATTATTTGCTTACTAAAGTCTTTCTAATGTTTTGCTAACATGTTGCCAGGATCATTATTTCAGCATGTCTGCGTAGCTGAAAAGAAAATAGCAAACGCTGCTTTTCTGACTGCTGTGCTCCCGTTTTGCTTTGGGAGGCTCGCTAATCAAAGTGCCATCATTATTGCACAAAGCTGCGTCAGAGAGCAGGGGTGAGGAGGGGCAGAGATGCCTAATGGCATTGCAAGCCCTAGAAGCTGTGTGCTGTGCTTTGTCTCATATTCTGAAGTTTGTAGCTGACGTTATTTTAGAGCGTTTGGGGCCAAAAATCTGCTGTGTGCAACAGGCCCCTGGAGAATCAAAAGATACTGCACTCCTGGGTAATGTGGGCTACAGAGCCATGTAACATCAGGATTTTGTTTTGTGTACTGTAGCTTTAAGTTCCTAAAAAGCTTGTCTGAGCTGAAAGCTGCCATTTTCATCTTGTTATGAGAGAATTGTAATTCAAAGCCACAGAAACTTTATTTTGCTAATAATTTTTTTGTTCTGTTTCTTTACTGAGGAGCAGATCGTGCTTAAAGCCTAGAATCATCCTTTATGTATGGAAAACCATGACCTGAGGTTAGATCCGATGTCAGCATGAGTCGGAACTGAGCAGCAATAAGTTGGCTTATTATATTACCAACTGTTTTCCAGAGAGGAGCTATTGAAAACTTCAGGAACACTTGATAATATTTTTTGGAGGATACCTGGGATAATTAGAAACTTTCTGGAAGATTTCAGTGGGTATTATTGTGTGAGAATATGTGCTTCCAATAAATAATATCAAAAAGGAAATCTTGCTAGTAGTCGTGTTCAAGTGAAGATTTGTACTGCAGTTCATGTCTTGCTGAGTAGGAGTGTTAACCGATCTTTTTCAGTATACTTGTCATCTACCTGACCATTGACAACTCTTAAAATGTAATCACAAAAAGATAGTGTTCTTTTGAAAATATAGACAGCTAATGTACATATAGTCCCTTCTTGTGTATGTCCAAATGACGGCTTTACTTTTGCAAGCGTAGGTGAAAGAGCAAATAAATATCAAGCAGGCTTAAATTTTATTTATTTATTTATTATTTCACTTACAGGGAACCTGGGTCATGGTACAATTAGAAATATTACTGTGGAGGTGGTCATGCATGATATCTCTCTCCTTTCAGCTCAGATTGCTGAAAAATTTTGAGTAGAAAGGTTTACATTAAAAAAATACTACTTTTGTCAAAATTTAATGTCTAAAGAATGTATTGATTTTTTTTTAAACTCAAAAACATCAGAAGAGATGACTACCTAAAAACATTCTGCTTTTTGCTAGTTGAAACATCTAATTTTACATTAGGTACTTCAAAGAAATATTTTAATTTCATCCCTCACACTCCATATGTTATTTGACATTTTACAGATAAATTATTTCACATTAAATACATTTTCAAAGCAACACAATGTATTGTATCAATTATTTATTGCTTGATTTTTCATTTTATATATGATAACATTGTAAGTATTTTTTAATATTGGTTTGAAATAAAAATCAGAGTTACATTCTGCCATAGAATGGACATTCTTGTTTCCTTTTTAATGGAAAATAGTGAGGTTAACCTTGTTTTCAGTGTAGTTGAAGTCTTTGATCTCTGAATCCACTCTGCTTCATTTTTTGCTTCTACTTTGCCTCAATATCTTATTATAGCAATACTGACATATTTTAAATTGTTTTGAAATTGTCCTGCAAAATGTTGATTCCGATTGGTATTTCCAAACACTATGGTTGGGTGATTTTATTTAGCATTTCACATATTTAGACAATCACTTCAGATATCTCATGCAACATAATCATGAGAACTATACTTCTAAATATACTTAGCGACATGACTGTTGACTTGTCTTGGAAAGTCCTTGTGAAATAGTATTTGGTTGTTGATTTTCCATAGGAAGATATTCAGCAGCTTTCATCTCAAATTAGTTTTGCTTGTCATTTTCTTTATTTGCTGAATTCTCTGGCTAGGTCTGTTGCTGTCTGAGTGCCTACTTAGTGACCTTTCCTGAAAGCAGAAGGCATAGCAGGCACTTTTTTTTTCCTTTTTTTCTTTTTCTCCTTTCATTTCCAAATCTGGCAAAATAAGTAGTAGATAAAGGATAACAGTAAATAAGCAAACTTAATGAAAAAAAAAAAAAAAGAAAAGAAAAAAACCCCACTTTTGTACACTGATTTTTTTTTCTACAAATTCAGTATCCTTTTTTCATGAAAATAAAACATAGAGAGAATTGTTCTACATGCCTAGCAAATTAAAGAAACTGCTTTTGAACCTCCTGCTGTTAGATTTGGTATACTTGGCATTTGTCAGGGAGTGGCCAAAGGCATTGCAGCTGTTAGAACATCTCTGTTTCACCAGAAAGATTCATCAGGGTTGAACCTGTACTGTGCTGTTTTCTTAAAAAAATTTGCACCGCCAGATTGGCTGGGGCTTATTCATTTTCTGTTCTGTCTTAGATCTTGTTGCAGCCTAAATTCTAATTCTGTTGGATCATCAGAAATAGATAATAAAGTAAAAAATTTATTGACACAAAGCATGAGGGTGGGTGTGTGTGTGGGGATGTATTTATTTTAAACAAAACGAGCAATATTCCAGGTCTGCAAGTCAAAAGGGTCTATGCTTCATTTCTTTGTCTGCCATCCATCTGGGAATATTCACTCAGTGTGTTTGTAAATCTACATTGAGGCTGCACCTTCCTTGAAGAAATTGTCTGCTTTTTTTGACATGTTTTTTACATTATTTATTTTAACAAACAGTTTATCACAGTTTATTGTGTAAATTATTAGAAATATCTCTGTGTTACATTAATTTGCTTGCTTTCCTTAGTAAGGAAAGGGACATCAGATTATTTGGTGTATAAGGAACCCGGGAAATGTACAAACAGTGTCACTGAGCATGAGAGACCTGCAAAGGTTTCTGCTGAGGGAATTGAGGGCAACTGCAGCCTTGCATTAGCAGAATCTTAATTACCAAATAAAATTGTTTTGTCAGGAGCAGAGATGCTTTTTCTCCCTCTCAATGTTTGATAGTTCCTTTCAGTATTAAAGGAGGTTGCCGATATGGCTGAAGGAAATATACCTGATAAATTCATAATCTTTTGTGGGTATTTAAAAACTCTCTAGTAGGAAGAAAATTCTGGGTGACATCATTAGTTTAATGTTTTGCAGTAGGATGCAGTGACAAGAGAGGAGAAAACCTGATCTTTTTACTGAGAGGCTTAAATTTCTTTTGCTTTTCAGCGTCTATAAGAAGTTATGTGGTAATGGTCACCAAAACAAGGACTTTATGCATGGTTTATGAAGACTGCTGTGGCTATAGAAGAGTAAAGAGGAAGCCATAGAATGAGGCTATCCTCCCTATCTACAAGATAGTTTCCCCTCAGGCAGAAAGATGTACTTAATTTTCATTCCAGTCAGTTCTTTCCTGAATGGTGGATACGGTTAAGTCAACTTTTGCCTTTCCCAGGATCAGTTCCATATAGCACAAACAAAAATTTTTCTGTAATTTTGTTTGTGAGTCTGTCGACATCACCACGTGTTCACATCAAAGGACACTTTTAGCACTATTTTGATGCTTCCCTACAAAAATATGAAAAGCGGGAAGAGAAGATGAAAAGTCTAACACCAATTTCTGTGGATCTGCTTTTAGTGCATATTATGTAAAGGACAGCAATGATTCAAAATAATTTCTTTGTCTGCTCTTATTTTAACTGTGTTTTAACGGCTTGGGCTTAGCGACCATGAAATG
>NW_009199621.1:14612-16307 GCF_000690835.1 Fulmarus glacialis | reverse complement strand
TGATTCTATGATTTTATATTGCTAAAGCTATTGTTTAACCTGCTGTTTATGAAAAGACCCATAAAGACCTATGAAAGGCTGGTAATTTTTACTGGTTATCATATGACCTCGGCTTGGTGACTCCAAAAATTTTGTGTGTGTTTTTTTTTTTTTGGCAGGGGGTGGGTGTTGTTTTTTTTCTTTTTTATTCTGGTGGTATATGGATCCTAGAAATGTGGTTTAATCCTTTCACTCTTTCTGTGTCTTAATTCTGCATTGCACAGCTGGTGTTTCAGATGGCATCTTATGAATCCATGCCCCTTCTTGGGGGCTGATCAGACAGCTCTCACCAAAGTGTGGGTTGCCTCTTCTGTGTCCGTTGATGAATCAAGCTTCTAAGTGCCTGTACACTAATATACACAACATGGGCAATAAATACGAAGAGTTAGAGATCTGTGTGCAGTTGCAGGGCTATGATCTTGTTGGGATCATGGAGGTGTGGTGGGATAGCTCACATGACTGGAATGCTGCAATGGATAGATACGTGCTCTTCAGGAGGGACAAGCTGGGAAGAAAAGGAGGTGGAGTTGCCCTTTATGTGAGAGAGCAGCTGGAGTGCTTGGAGTTCTGCCAGGGGGATGGATGATGAGCCAACTGAGAGCTTATGGGTAAGGATGAAAGAGCAGATCAATATGGGTGACATTGTAGAGGATGTCTGCTATAGGTCACCTGATCAGGAAAAACAAGTAGATGAGGCCTTCTGTAGACAGCTGGAAGTAGCCTTACATTCATAGGCCCTGATGCTCATGGGGGACTTTAACCATACTAATGTCTGCTAGAAGATCAGCACAGCGGGGTATAAGCAATCCAGGAGGTTCCTGGAGAGCATTGACGATAACTTCCTGACACAGGTAATAGAGGAGCCAGCAAGGAGAGGTGCTCTGTTGGACCTCATACTTACGAGCAAGGAAGGGCTGGTTGTGGTATGAAAGTCAAAGCAGCATTGGCTGCAGTGACCATGAGATAGTGAAGTTCAGGATCCTGAGAGCAGGGAGCAGGGCAAAAATCAAGATCACAGTGCTGGACTTCAGGAGAGAAGACTTTGACTCTTCAAAATTCTGCTTGATACCCTGTGGGATAAGGCCCTGGAAGAGAGAAGAGGATCGCAAGAAATCTCATTAATATTCAAGCATCACGTCCTCCAAGCTCAAGAATAGTCCATTTCAACAAGCAGGAGGTCAAACAAAGATGCCAGGAGGCCTGAATGGATAAACAAGTTGCTCCTGGCAAAACTCAGACGTAAAAAGAAAGTGTACAGAATATGGAAGCAGGGACAGGTGACCTGGGAGGAGTACAGAGATGCTTTCTGAGCATGCAGGGATGGGTTTAGGAAAGCCAGAGCCCACCTGGAGCTGAATCTGACAAGGAATGTGAAGGGCAATGAGAACACTTTCTGTAAGGGCATAAGCAGCAAAAGGAAGACTAGGGAAAAGGTGGGCCTGCTGCTGAATGGAGCAGGGGACCTGGTGACGGAAGACATGGAAAAGGCTGGGGAACTGAATACCTTCTTCACCTCAGTTTTTATTAGTACAGCCAGCCTTCAGAAATCCCAGGTCCTTGAGACCAGAGGGGAAGCCTGGAGCAAGGAATAGTTACCCTTGGTGAAGAGGGTCAGGTCAGGGCATACTTAAGAAAACTGGACATCCATAGGTCCAT
>NW_009199621.1:0-14581 GCF_000690835.1 Fulmarus glacialis | reverse complement strand
GCCAGGAATGCATCCACAAATGCTGAGGGAGCCAGCTGATGTCATTGCAAGGCCATTTGCAGTTGTCTTTGGAAGATCATGGCAATCGGCAGAGGTACCTGAGCACTGCAAGAGAGCAAAAGTCACGCCTATCTTCAGAAAGGGCGAGAAGGAGGACCCAGGGAACTACAGGCCAGAAAGCCTCACCTCAGTCATGAAGATACGAAACAACGAATCCTGGAAATCATTTCCAGGTACGTGAAGGACAAGAAGGTGACTTGGAGTAGTCAGCACGCATTTACCAAAGAAAGGTCATGCTTGACCAACCTGATAACCTTCTATGATGAAATGCCTGGCTTAGTAGATGAGGGTGATAGATACTGTCTACCTTGACATTAGTAAGGTTTTTCACACTGTCTCCTATGAGATCTTCTTAGGGAAGCTGATGAAGTATGGGCTGGATAAGCAGACAGTGAGTTGGATGGAAAACTAGCTGACGAACAAGGCTCAGGGGGGCTCTTGTATATAAATGTATATAATATATTGTATAATCTTGTATATAGATATATACAATGTATATAAATATGTATATAAATACCTGAAGGGAGGGTGCAAAGAGGATGGAGCCAGATTCTTTTCAGTGGTGGCCAGTGACAGGACCAGAGGCCATGGGTTTAAACTGAAACACAGGAGGTTCTGTCTGAACATCAGGAAACACTTTTTTACAGTAATGGTAACCGAGCTGGAACAGGTAGCCCAGAGAAGTTGTAGAGTCTTCCTCCTTGGAGATACTCAGAAACTGTCTGGATATGGTTCCGGGCAGCCTGCTCTAGGTGGCCCTGCTTGAGCAGGGGGGGGTTGGACAAGATGACCTCCAGACATCTCTTCCAACCTCAACCATTCTGTGATTGTGTGATCTACACTTTCCTGACTTTCCAGAAGTTATGCTCTAACGTTACAAGTCCTTTCGTATAGTAACATATAGGAAGGGTAAGCATTCAAATTCTTAGTACCAACTAGACTCTTTACTGAGAGTGGTAATTCAGCTCCTCCTAGCATGCTCTGCCATTGTTAAGGTGAAGCTTCTTTTAAGATGAATAAAAACCTGAGAAAAAAATCAGAAGTACAGTGGCAACTGTACAAACTACCAAACTTACATCTGAATTTCCCAGATTCTTGTTTATCTCAAAACGTTTCTTGAATGAGGGCGAGTCAAATGAGTAGTCCCTGCAACCTACACTGAGACAAAGATTTCTAGGTGGAAATATAAATACACTGAAACTAACAGAGGACAGGAGAGGAAATGGGACAAGATATATATTAGACGTGACGTCAGAATTCATTGTCTGTTACCATAACCTCATTATTTCAAAGGCTTATTTTTATTTATTTATTTTTAGCAAATGCTGGAAAATGGTCCAGAATGAGTATCTTGAGAAAATGAGTTCATCTATTTGTGGTTCGTTGTAACAAACATAGGGGGAAAGGTAGTTTCTTAGCTTAGATCATTCAGAATGGAGCTTGCAGAAGCTTCAAATACAACTGTGGCATGTGTTCCCAGAGGCACAAAACTGGTGTAAGCTCACCTTTACTCTCTCAGGAATTGGCTCAACTGCTGGTTTGCTGTGTGGCTTCCAGCGGTGGGAGTTAATTCAGGAATATCCTGCAATCCGTGTTCTGTGGCGGTCAGACGAGGTAGATACTCTGGTCCCTTCTGGCGTTATGATTTACGAAGCTATTTGGTTATTGTGAAATTTGCGTACTTCATAAAATGACTGAAAATTAATGCTCAATTAAAGCTCTGGTAGTGTGCAATTGTCTGGAAATAAAGGAGGATTTTTTGTATTTTGCATGTGAATATCATATGTGGATATAATATATGCAAATACATGTGTATATACATACACACACACACACTCATACCCTCCCCGCTATCTTTGTACTGGCTTTGTATGCATATAACATCATGAACCAAAAATACAATGTGAGTATATTGTCATGATTCCTCACGTCAGCGATTATGAAATGAAGAGTTCAACTCTGAAGAAATACTGAATAAATACAAACAAGGAAGAAGGATAATGTGGGAATCTTAACAGCAAAAGCTTTTAGTAATACTTCTGCTATGCAGGTCTGATTTACCCATATTTTATACATATTAGCCAGCTAATTAGTCCTTTTCTATTTGTAGAATAATTGTTTCCAAGAAAAATATCTTTTGTAGAGTAGAGGCTAACATTTTCCTTTAGTGTTACTGTTTTTTAAGGCAAATTACATTCTTTTTGAAAAATACCGGTATTTCCATGAAAGTCCATGAAAATGGCAAAAGTGCTGAATCAAAATCTTTTGGGGCTAGTAGTAATTGTCACTTCACTTGGCTGTAACTAATCACTGTTTTTTTAGGTCTCATAATAGCTGCAGCTATACAGCTGATTTAAAGGCCTTATTTCTTATTGCTAATTTTTATCATTCAAATTGCAGCCTGATTTAAATTCAAAGGCAAAAGAAACAATTATACTTCCTTTTGTGTATATTGATAAAGACCTTTATATTTTGGGTTTGGATAATCATAATTCCTGTGTTAGAAAAGAGCTTTGCAACTACTCCAACTGATTCCAGAGGTTTTGTTCAATTAATAGTACAGACAAACTGTAACTTTTATGGGATGGAAAATTTGTAAAATCTTAAAAATGAGAACTTTTAATGATAAGATGGGTAAACTATAAAGTGTTAACAAAGATAACTCTTGGTATTCAACACAGGATCAACACCCCTGGTGCTGCACCTCTCTACAGTGCTGCTGAAGTCAGTCCTTAAGAGATACACCAGTTAATAAGAAATTGTATTTCTCTGGTAGTCATGGATTTACGCAGTGAAGAAATTCATACTTTCTTCCTGGGGGCATTGGATCTAAATTTCTCTGACATCTTTCTAGTGCAATAGAAAGTGCTTTCTTGATTATGAAGATAGAGATTAAGAAGCACCTTTATTCATGAATGGTTTAAGAAATTTTTTTGTCCAGATGTTTTGTGTGAAGACATTTGATTTGGCACTTACGGCAAATCCTGCTACTAACAGAAAGGAGATGCAAAGCTCCACCTGGATGGGAGTAGCCCTGGGTTTTGATTCAGTGAAGGATCTGATTATTTAAAGAGATGCAGCATTCCATTCCATTCTGAAGACCACGACAAAGATTGTGTCCAGTGGTCTTAGTATCTTTTTCATTTGTTTTCAGTAATTGTGTCTCCAAGTTGAGTTTACTTTCCTGCCAGTTCTGATCAAAGCATTTTCATGATAAACTGATTTCTTTTCATTTTGGTCTGTCTGCCAATCCAAATAACAAAAAGTATTGTTGATAGCGGTATGATTTTTTTTTTTTTTTCTTTTTGTCTCTTCAACAGGCCATCTGTGGAAAAGAAAAAAGAGAAAAAATGAAGTACGTGTTCTTAATATTTTTCATGAATTTACCACCACAGTATGCTGGGAAATCTTTGAGAAGAAATGACAGTTACCCGAAAACATTTGAAGACATTAAAAATGAGATAGCTGTCTATACTGATATTGCTAAAGCTATTATTGGTCTTGCTGTTCATGGAGAAGCTCAGAACAGATCCTATGAAAGATTAGCAGTTTTTGCCGATACCATAGGACCTAGACTCAGTGGTTCGAAAAATCTAGATGCAGCCATCAAGTATATGTTCAGTGCCCTGCAGGAAGATGGGCTGGAAAATGTGCATCTGGAGCCTGTGAAAGTGCCACACTGGGAAAGAGGAGAAGAGTTTGCAATGATGCTGGAACCAAGGAATCACAGCATTGCTATTTTGGGACTTGGGGGCAGTGTTGCAACTCCTCCAGAAGGTAACTCTTCTTTTTGGAATTAA
Source organism: Fulmarus glacialis (assembly GCF_000690835.1). Taxonomy (NCBI): domain Eukaryota; kingdom Metazoa; phylum Chordata; class Aves; order Procellariiformes; family Procellariidae; genus Fulmarus; species Fulmarus glacialis. The sequence continues at coordinate 10,721 of NW_009199621.1, read as the reverse complement.
GTATCACTTGCTTTTTAATGCCAAACTGTATTATACCCCTAACAACTTCTTCTCTCAATGGACAAACTGAAGTTTTCTTCCGGCTATAATAGTTCTGCAAGACAAGATGCTATTTTTCTGGGACTTTTCTATATGACATGGTTGTGAATGTGATGCAGTTTGGTTTAATTCAGTTTGGTTGAACCGGCTTGTAAAATTAGAGTTTATTCATGAACTCTCCGTTAAATTTATACCCTTTTGTTTAACACTGCTGAACTTCATTTGCAAAGATTCTGCTCCTCCACTGAGGTTGGTGGGCAACTTGTTCTTGTGATCTGGGGTTTTCCAGCCCTTCTTTTTCATTTTGGCCAGAGGAGTTCTCCATGGTGTGTTGAGCTGACATGTGATTTCTGCTCTTCTTGCTGTGCCCAGTCCTGCCAAGCTCAGCACTTCATTCTGGCAAAAAACAAGACGGAAGAGGAAGAGAATCTCGTGCTGAGGTTGGGAAGTGCCAGCCCCTTGCTAAGCGTGGCAATTGGTATCTGTTTGTCCTTTCCTTCCCCCCACCTCCTCCCTCTTCTCTCCACTCGCTGTCTTATGCTCACCTTGGAAAAATCTTTGGCACTTACCTGTTACTGAACTGTGTGTTGCCTTTTAGTGGATCATGTGTGATAACGTTACTTTGGGAACAAGAGTGATCGTTAGCTGGGCTCAGCAAAATTCAGTTGTTTTGAGCCCGAAAATGTTAGCTTGCTTGCAAACGCACTGATTTATAAGATTCTGTTTTTGTACATGTTGATGTGGAGCTTTCTCAGGATTGCTATTTAAAGGCCGGATGACAACCTTCTTCTGTAACTACTCTCCATAAATAAGAATAGACTTATTCCTAGACTGCTTCAAAAGCATTCTTATTCCTTTATGAGAAAATAAATTTAGTTTAGGAAATAAAATGTAACATGATACTCATAAATTTTTTAAGAATTGTAAATTTTTGTGATAGTGAGCTTTTTGTTTGGAATGAAACAAATAATGTAAAAAAGCTGTTTTGTTTAGAAAAAATATATAGCCCTTCAAAATACAACAAAGTAAAATTGGGTAATTTAAGATGTGTTTGGAATAAATCTTACTTGGTTTGGGAAACTGCTACTGTAAATTTTGTTTGAGGTATTTCTGTCATATTGAGGTAAACACATGCCTAAAATGCAAAACTAAAAGCATTAATAACATCTGTTTATCCCATTATATGTCTGAGGCTTAGTGCTTTGATAGGAGAATATTTACAGCAAAGGTTAAACCTACAACTTATTTTATATCCTTTCCACTCCTATTCCAAACTTCCTAAAAAGGAAGCTAAAACTAAAATGGCGTTTTTTGTGTTGAGCAAGTGCTACTGAACCTGCAAAGAGAACCTGCAATTTAATCTTGGCGAACATCTTCACATCCTGAGAAGTCTGTTTTTCGCTTCCTTTTCTTAGCTGTGTAGTTATTTGCACTTGACTGATCTTACTCCTAGATTTGACTTTTTTCATTTAGAGAGATACCGAATTTATGTGTTTAAAAATGGTCACAGAGGCTAATCGTGTCCTTCTTTTTCATCTGTAAAGATCTTGTTATACTGATGACTGAATGGTTGGGCTAGTACCTGTGGCTGGTGATGTCTTGGAAGATAAGATTGTATTATGCAGTGCTGGTTTATACTGAGTAATGTTAAAAAAACCCACATTATTTTTCCTCACCTTTTTACTTTACTCTGAGATCTGCTGTGTTTCTGAAGAGGTGTATGTGTTGGTGCTAGAAGACTGCATGGCAAAGAGATCTCTCTCAGAAGCGCAGGTAGTTTCTCACACTTGGTGGAATCGTTTTGATTAAATTACTTACCTTCTGACTTAAAATCTAACCTACTGTTCGTGTCTGTTATGATTTCTGTTGGTCTCATCTCGCTCTGTGCAAGCTGTGACAGGTTTTCATGCTGGAGGAGGTTATATGGGGTAGCTGGTCCCTGGTGAGCTCTTGGCTTTCGTTCTTCTGATCGCTGGACCAGCCGTCTGGCTGACGGAAGCACCTGGCGAGAGCCGCTTGTCACCAGCCTCTCCAGGCAAGAGAATTGCAAGGTGTGCTGCTCAGAAAAATGCCTGTCCTAAAACTTACACTCATCCCAAGCACAGAATAAAAAATGTGTGGTTAGACTGTTAAAACCACTGTCTCATCACTTCTGAGGAATTCATTCCCAGATCGGCTCCCTCTGCTCTAAGCAGCGATTGTCACCATGCCCTATTCCTGAGAAAAAGGGATAGGCGGCTGCCCTAAATCACATTGGAAATATTTAAACAATTTCCTTCAGTGAGGGAGTATCAGCAATTCTGATTTGTCTGGTTTTAGCCAAGAAGCTGTGGGAGTGTGAGTCATCCTGTAATCAAAATAATGCAACTCAATATGAGGTGCTTGATGCTGATTCTCCTGGCATTGCGCTGCTGTTGCTGCACGGGATCAAACCAGGGAGATCTACCGCTGCCATGCCAAGCTTTGCCAGAGGACTGTTAAAGGCCGAGGACTGGCTTTCAGATGTTGGCTCTGTGATTTGGCCATTGGGTTCTGCCCAGGGGCAGAGACACCCTTCAGAGCTGCCTCTAAAGCGGACTGTGCAGGTGATCCCTGAAGGTGTTTGGTATTAGCGTGCTTTAAATCAGTGTTCCTATCAGGGTACGTTTCAGACCCCTCAGTTTACAGACCCCTCAGTTTACAGACCACTGGCTCTGTAGAGCCCCAGTAGATTCCTTCCTTGACACTACTGATGCCTACTTAGAGCCAGAGGACAGCACTGGCTGGACTTTTTGTCTTTTAAGGTCTGGGGATGGGGTTAAGACGAGAGGAGGTGACTCCCCTGTCCCAGCAGGAGGTACAGGAGACCATTTCTTGCTTTCTCGTCCTTTCAGTTACGTCCTGTATTCCTCCCTTCCCATTATGTGCCCCCAGGCTTGAGACCCAGTGAGCTAAGAAAATAGGAGGCATTGGCAGAAACTTAAAATGTTGCTTCTCTCTGGATGTGCTTAGAGCTTCATGCTGGACTTGGTGGCGTGGCCCCTGGTGCCCTCAGAGCTCCTTCTGGCACTCAGCTGCTCGAGCTAGTGCTCTGAAGGGTTCTTTATTAACATGGCAATAGCCTAACAGTAGTTAGAAACCTGGCTTTGGATGTTGGAAATTCAGGGTTTATTCTCCCTTCTGTCCATGGAAATTCAAACCAGTGTTTCCTAAGAGTGACCCAATGGCCAGAGCACACGCTGAGGCTGCTCACTTTCCATTTCGGCATACGCCATGAGAGTGTATGGAAAAAAATCCGCGATCCTTTGGGGCAGGAACAGGAAGCCCTAAATAGTAGCAGTATTTTAGCTGTGGAGCCTGAGCCAGCATTGACTCCAGCATACAAGGAGTGTCTCTTCCTGCAGGTCTTCTATGTAACCCTTGCCTATGGGGTTGAAAACCTTATGAGACGTGGACAGAGCTTTGCCCGTTTATTGGATTTGCAGGGATTTGCCCACTTTGGCTCAAATATGAGTTTGGCATAGAGCTGGTTGGCTCACTCGAGGTTGGAACAGTTCTGAGGATGTGCAGGAGGCTTTTTGGTACCTTGTGATCTTGTGGATAAATCCACATTTCCCTATTTTCTTCTTCAGGACTGGGCAACATGCCAGGATGCCAAGTTTCCAGATTCAGTCTGATTTACACAGCAAAAGGGGGCAGCACAGAAAAGGTTAGATTTTTTTATTGAAGAGGAAAATAACATTTTCCCTTTCAGTGTATCCCAAGATTTGAAGGTGTTGGGTCAAAGAGAAAGTTTTCACTTCCTTTGATCTCCTTACAAGGAGGGAGTAACTTTCATGCCTGTCTTAGTGACAGGGAGAGGAGAAGCATGAAACACAGAGTGACCTGGATTTCCAGAAGTCAACAGAAGTTGAAAATGATCACCACCTCGAAGAAATGGATGTCTAGGTAACAAACAGGATTGAATGTTAGAAAGTGCTCAGTTTAGAGAGCTGCCAAACTGGAGGTTTACCATATTTAGTCAATGTCTTTGTCTCATTTCCAGTGTTTCAACATTGGCAAAACATACAGATATATATAGAGAAACTGTGTTGATTTCTGGTAGTACTGATTATATCCCCCAAATTCTGAGGAAAATAGATATAATTGTTGCTTTGAGAATCCTATAATTGAAGGAAAGTAGTAGTTTAGCAGATGTTTGACCATAAAGTATCAAAGAATTCTTATTTTTTGTTTTAAAATGCACTTATTTTTTTCCTCATGGGTGACCCTGCCCTTTCATTTTAAAGAAATACTGACAAGTAGAACCAACCTCAGAATGCAGCCTGCCCGAAATGTCTCCTCGAAAAAGGAACAGTCTCTGGTTTCTATGTACTGTTTGTTGCAGCAAAACTGAAATAATATAAATATGAAGATGATGTATTGGCAGACTGTCTCCTAGTTTTTGTGTTCGAGTCGTGGGCTTTTTTGTTTAACTGTCAACAACATTTGGTCCAGTCTTGCTCTTATAGAAGGTGGTAGGAGTTTTGCCACTTAGATGATATGAAAATAGTTCCAGCCTGTTATTTATAAAATGGGGATAATACGTGTCTCGAAGCTGTTGAAGGCATATGCTGTTGCCGTAAGCTCACAGTCTTTTTAAGCCGGGGACGCGGCTGAAAGAAGTGGTCTGGCCCCAGTCCTGGCTGATGTATTTTTCCCCAGTGTTGACCCTCCTTTTTTGTTTCTCAGTGGTGAAGTGGATTAGGAAATTCATCTAGATTAACAAAAGGCCAATAAAAAAGTTAATTTGAATGTGTATCAGAGGAATTACCCTTGAGTTGCCAGCATCTTGGATGACCACTGACCTACTGGGAGAGAAGGAGATCCTTCTGGAGGGATTTGGGGTACCCCCTTTGATGAGGGGTTCAGTGCTGAGAACAGGGGTTGGAGAGAGTCATAGGCATGAGAGCACAGTGCTCGGCAAAGCCCTCCGTCTGTCTTCACTGGATCCCTCTTTTTCTATGCGTGAGGAGCTATTGATTCACGTCTTGAGACCATAAGCCGCAGTATTGGGTGCCTGGATTGTTTATTATTACTTAGAGCAGTGCTGCTTGTGGTACGATAATTATGCTACTGTTTTTCTTGAAATGTAAAAGATGACGTCCATGAAGGACCGCAGACACTGTGGTGTTCAGTGGCCTGGTGTATGGGCCAAAAGTTAGTTCAGTGGCATTTCAAAGATTTAGAGAGTAGGAGTGGCTTTGAGGTGGACATGCTGTTTGGGAAGGACATCGGTTCCAGTCGCTGCTTTAATGAATGTTCAAGTGAACTGTATGGATTTGCAATGGCAAAAAATTGAATTTTCAGGTCTTGGCCCTTTTCAGTGTCACTGAGTGGAGGGTGGTTACCTCAAGGATGGTAAGCCCAGGCTGAAGCTCCTCCCTCACGCAAACGGAGGCAGGATTTGAACATGATTTCCTGTGTGCGTGGGGAATGCAGGCACAGCTGGGTGGCACTGCCACCTTCCCTCCCAGGGGACAGCCTGCAGTGACTGGCATCTTGACTTGCTAAGGAGGGAATGGTTGCCCTTGGTACTTCCTGCCTTGGGCACCTGTGGGCTCTGAAACTGGCTCTTCTGGATCCCATTCTTGGGTGCCTGATTCTCCCCACACATTGCATAGCAAGCCTGTGTCCCGTGCAGGGCTGCTTCTGGGAGAACCAGACCTGTTGCCCTGCTCTTTTGGCATCTGAGGCTTTGTGCTCGGGGTCGAGTCCAACCCCCTTGCTGCTAGGATTTACTGCTGCACAGTAAGCTACATGTTTTTGAAACCAAAATGTTCTAATGAGATCCAGTACTTGCTGGAAATTGTAAGTCATATTTGTCAAAAATGTAACTAATATATAGTGTTTATTTTTCTCTGTGTTCTTCTTAAAGAACGGAGTAATACGTTTAGTCTCTGTGCTATGCATCAGAGCTGAATAGCCTCATATCCTTTTGGATAACTCTCCTATGCAATTTTAGTTTCATGAAGTAATTCTCTTCGCTGTTCCACAGAGTAGGTGAGGTCACATTTTCCAGAAGTATATTCAGATTTTACAAAATCTTTCTTCCTGATAAAAGCCCTCTTCTTCGTTTCACAGTTCCCCTAACATATTTAATCTTTTCTTCATACTATAATTCTTAATCAATACATACTGATACGTGTTGATAGAGCAAATGTGTTTCTAGGTGTTAAAAGTATTTTAAATTTTCAGTACGTGCTAATAATTTTTGAGGGAGGAAAAAAAAAGTGATGATATGAATCTTCCATTTGCTTCAGCCTGACACCAAGCCTTAATTTGATGAGTTCATTATGGACCCAGAATTTGGGCTTGTTTTTCTGAAAATCTTGTTGAATTATGTGGGGCGATGGGGGAAGGCTGAACTAATTCCTGGAGAGAGCTGAAAAGCAGCATGTTTTTAAAAGAGGTAAGATAGAAGTTGAGGGGAAAAATGTTTTCTGGGCTGATTTTAAAGGATGCTGAACCTAAATAGGATACAATGCCAGGTCCCTAATCATACTTAGCTTTCAAGAATATATTTGCCTTTTCCCTCTACTCCCCCAAACCTTCTTTTCTTTGACCTGTTTCCACAACTACCTTTCTTCCCTATCTCCAGACATACATATCTACTTTTTCCCTGCTGCATGCTCCATCTTCTTACATCCTCATCCAGGAGTATTGATCCTGGCACATGCTCTGGTTCTTTGCAGGGTGATGTGGCATCCAGGGCCCAATACTGCCATTTTTACAGGAGAATCGCACATCCCAGCTGCTACATTATAACTTCGTATGTGCAGCTCTTTCCTGTGGCCCGTGCAAAAAAAATTCTAGGTTCTCTGTAACTCTGTGAAAGAAGCTACCTTGCAAATAGGCAGAAGACGGTGCATGTGGGCCATTTCTGAAAGAAGTAGAGGCATGGTACTTTTATCCTGGGGAGATGGTCAAGTCTGAAGGACAACTGGATTAGCCAGGCTAAGGTCAGAAAAGCTTGGGGCTACAACGGGCACGTGCGTAGGGTTGGCATGGAATACCTTGATGCGGTAGCTTCCAGGCTAAATTAGCTTTGTGGGAGAGCTGAGGTGGAAGTGGAGAACTCTGAGAAGTGGCAGCCATCCAGTAGACAAGAAACGAAGGAATCAACATGATGTCGCTGGTCTGCAAGGCAGGGCTGCAATTATCAGGTAGGCTTCATGCACTGCTCTTGTGGTATGTTGCTGCTCCTACTCTTCCTTTGTCGTCTTCCTACCATGAAGAAGTGTCTTGATTTCCTGGTCCTGGTGTCCTGATGCCTGGTTCTGATGAATGGGGAGGTAGCACTCTGTCTCTCTCTTGCTATCATGACTGCAGAGGCCAGGACGTGTTTCAGATATGTTCTTCCCAATTTCAAAATCTCCACCAGAACAGTTAGATGGGGTGCTGACATCTTGTGTTAATATTTCAGACAGTATTTTATGCTTAGGATGCAAAAATTTTAAATACTTAACACACACGGGGAAGTTTAGTGGAGACTTAGTTGATGTAGTTCCCAGCTTTGTTGTGTCTAGACCTAAAAATACCATATTTTAATTGTTTTAAGCAAAAATTGCCTTGCCCATCAGATTATGTATTTGACAGTGGCAGCTTCAGTGCATGTGGATCAGCAGCATCACTGTTCTATAGTGTGATTTGTAAGAGAAATCATAATTCTTATGTTAACACAGTGTGAAGTAAATGAAGTTTGGAAGGTACTGTGCTGGTGAGTTGTTCACTTGCTGTTATTGAAAAAAATTGTCAAATTAATGATGGCTGCATTTGGTTTTGTAACTAGATCTCCAAGGGAGTGATGTTGTTAACTGGATGACAAAAATGAGACTGGGGAAAAAAAAGAAGAGAGTAAGGCCATAGTTGAGTAATCAGGAAATTAGTATCCAGTAAGATTAAACAGTATGTAAATGATATTTTTTTCTGGCTTTGCTAAATTCTTCTTTTAGTATAGCATTTGATTGTAACTAACTAGGTTGAATTTCTGTGTGTTTATGACCTGAATGTTTCTAGGATAGTAATAAATAAAACCCAAGAGAGACTGGGTTCCCCAGTCTCAGGAATTCTTGATATTCGATATGGTAAAGTCTTGCCATGTCTTGCCGTGGTGTGGCCAAAAACAGCAACAATATTCTGTGTGAAGTTTCCTCGATGTTTTCATAGAGATTCATCAGGTTTTAAAATATGATAATAGGGTGGATTTTCCTTTTTTTTTCTTACTCTTCTCTGAAACCTGTTACTAACACAGACAGATGCATAGCTCCAGATACTAAAATGGCTTAAAGGTTCGCTGCATTTAATCTTGGGGAGAATGAGTTATATCGTGGGGAATTCCCTTTGAACTGATCTACTTCTGGCATGATTGCTGGCAGGTAAGCACGTGCTAGGAGGCGACTCTCCAGACAGACTTGTTCATGACAAGAATCAGACTTCTGATGTATGCCAATGTTGCAGATAGCTGATTTACAGGTGCTTTTTTATATATATATATATATACACACACATATTCACACACACACACACATATATAAAATTGGACAGAGTAACTGTAATCAGTCTTGCCTTCATCCTGCCTGTGACAGATTTTAGACTTTGCCGTACCATGCCATTTATTTCAATTGGCAGTGTGATCATCAAAGTTGTGGCATATCCAAGTGTTCAGGCAGAAATGTACATTTCTGTGTACAGAGGACTTTGTAATATATAATTTTGTTGGTAATTGAAAGTTGCCTTCTTGTTCCCACCATTAACACCCTTCCTGTACCTTAAATCTCAGAAATTGCAGAGTACAATTTACTGTTTAATATGACACATGAGAGGAAACCCATAGTACTACTTAGATTCTTTTGCTCACTGGCCCAACGCAACAATATGTATAATGTCTCACACGGTGAGAACAAATAAACAGTCTTCAGCTTCATATAGTCAGCCAAGTTTATCATGTTCGTAATTCTATCTTCTATGCTTCATGCCCTTTACTTAGCTAATTCCCCAAATGCTCCGTATTCATCTCTTGGACTGCGTGGGTTATAATCTATGTCTTGCTTAAGTAAGCAGGCAATCTGGCTCCCTCCGTACGTGGGTTTTCTGAAGACTTCTGTTCAATAAAGCACAGCCAAGCTCTGGATCAGATAATGGTAAGAGTAAGAAAGAGATAGAACAGTTTTCAACACAGGAAGCAAAGCTATGAGGCACTGAATTGGTAGGAGATGCTAGGGGTAGAGGTCGGTTATTTGCTTAAAGGCTCAGTAAGGTGAGGCATTTCCCATTTTGAAAAGGAATAACTCATTCCCCTTAAACTGATAAATTGTTGGGTTTTTTGTTTCATATCTCCCTTTGCACAGGAGGTCTTAGGGTGGTTTGTGTATATGTGTCCACATATTTGCTTAAGATAACCATTGCTCTTGTCACCTGAATTGATGAGACTGAAATGGGACTAAAATGCAAATGAGACGTTCAATTAGTCAGAAGTTAGACAAGAATGAAGTTTTATTTTGTTACAGAAAGGACTATGATTAATGCTTTATGTATACCGTGCTGACATTAAATTAAACTCGCAGAGAGCCTTTGTTTTGTTTTGTCAAAGGATGGCTTTATTTAGCTTCTTTAGGAACATTCAAAAGTAGAGACACTGAGCTGGAGTTTGCAGCTCTGCGTTATTTTCCTTAGCTTTAATTTCCACAAAGCTCACTGTTCAAACTCCTGATGCCTGTCATCTAGGGAGGGCCATAAATGTATTTCTCCCTGATATTTCTTAGGGATTATAGATAGTTGCTAGCTGTCTGTAGCATTCTTTAAAAATCATCCAGAGTTAGTGTTTGTTCATTAATGCAGTAAAGTAATACCATGAGGAGTTACACTCCTCGCTTCCCTTGACAAACAGGCACTAATACAACATGTGCCCTTCCAGTGCCTGCTGCGTGATCCAAGTGGAGCATTGGGGAGAGCTAATACAGAATATGGATTGCAGTATCAACCTGCTGAGACCATGACTTTTCTTGTGGAAAATGAAATTTTGCAGATACCTGGCTTTATTTTCAGTGGCATGGTTCCATACCCAGAATGATCCTGTCACTGGGATGCTTCTTAGGTAGGCAGCTGAACCTGCAGTTCATTAGAAGCAGCTGGAGTCTGTTAGCATCTCACCTACCTGCCAACAACAACTAGTAAAATTTGAAGGTGATTCTCTGGTTTGGCTCTCTGTGCCTCTTTCTGTAAAGCTAAGAATCTGAATAGTTACTCAGTTAAAATTTTTATGCCTCTCACACTAGGTTAGTTCTGTAGCTAAAACTCACGGGCTTTTGCTGTAGCAATAGATGTCTCTTGCCCTCTTAGTGGTGCACTCTTAGGAAACCAAACTTTTTGTGTGAAACAGTTTCTTTAAGGTTTTGAAGTATACTATAGTTTGATCTTAAAGAAGCCATGAGCCTGGATACACTGGTGCTGGGAGAGATCATCATCCCATTTTTCTATCAGTTCTTCTCATGTATTACAGTCTCAAATACAAGCCTTTGAAATCTTCTCCAAATAATTCTTATACTACAATATACTACAGAAAAAAAAAAAAAAAGAAGAAAGAGGACTTTCAAGGAGAAACATTTTCTTCTTAAAAACATGATAGGTTGACTTCTTCAGGCCGGTCAGCCTGACCTCGGTGC
>NW_009199620.1:0-31799 GCF_000690835.1 Fulmarus glacialis | reverse complement strand
CAACCCAAACTATTCTATGATTCTACGAATATACAAACATACATACAATGTACATACTAATATTTGTGCATTGTAAATCTGTGTATTTTGGTTATCTTCATATTTAGATACAAGAAATCTTAAGGAACACAGAACAGTAACATGACAAGAAGGAATTTTAGCACAACCAATTTCATAACAAGGAAAAAGTATAGGTTTTTTTGGTAAGTGTTGTTACACTCTGTATCTAGCAACAAAGAAAACGTGGAAAGTAACTTCTTAGCTGATGAAATGAGTAAGAGGCCAGCATGAGATAGCCAGTAAGACCTGTATTGCATAATTTCCTGATGACAGCTATGGCTACTAGTGCCCCAACAGAACTTATTTTTTTTCCCCTCAGGGATGCAGTTACTTTTTACAAAAAAATGTAAAATGATGGACTTATACATGCCTATACATAAATGATGGAAAGAAACTCTGTCCCTTCTCACTTGCCCATCAAACCTGTTGCTCCAGAGAGGCAAGGAACACTAACAAGTCTTCAGCCTACGTTTACCCCAAGTAGAAAACTTAGTTCAGATCCTCACAAAAAAATAAATTCCTCCTTGTACAAAAGACCCCTTAACATCTGGTTTGTAAGCAAGTCCTACTTAAAATTAGTAATTCACGTTGCACTGTGATTGTGTATATTTCTATACCAATAGTACTGACCACAACTGTTTATGAATTTTTAGTAGGTTAATATCAAATACTAGATATTAGATTAAAAACTGGGGTGGGGAAAAGAAGACAGAACAATCTCCCTTCCAAGCCGTAAATATCTACCTAAATTTCTAATAGCTTCCTTCTGTTCATTAAAAAAAAAAAAAAAAAAAAAAAAAAAAAGAAGAAGCTTTTGAGTCCCTACAGCTACAAATCAGGGAAAAAAACATTCAGAAAAGATGAAACAGGTATAAAGATTTTCCCCCATGGGAATAGGTAAATACAGTGCCTGACTAGAAAAGCAGGTAAGAAGATGAACTCACCGAATTCAAATGCATGACTAAGTACTAAGTAGCAAAATATTTCTGCTCCAAGCCTTTATAATCATAATTTTAGAGAGCTAAAAGAACACAGTATCCTCCAAATACAAGGCACGAGTATTTAAAAATCTGTCTGGGCTCAGGTGACTTTTCCACCCTTTCCAGGAGCAGTGTGAGTCCGGTGGTCTTGAGGTGTTACTATAATTGTCTATATAGATGTTTTTCACTTTCTCTGATTAAGGCAAAAGACCTTATCTGCAAGATTCTCTGCTGTCCCACTGCTGCAATCTGTTATTACAAACCAGTAAAAGATGGGTTTTTTTGGGACTGTCCCTTGGTGCAAAAACAGGCGCTCATGGGTCTCAGTGTCTGTTTGCAAACCAACCTGGAGACATGAAATCCTCAAACACATAGACACCATCTTGATATAATAGTTCTTCAGCAGCTCCTACTGAACTCAACAGAAAAACTAATGACTTGGATCTCATACTATTTATTTTAATACATCCCTCATTTACATTTCTCTCACTCAGAAATAATGAATAAGGTATAGAATATAGCACTGAATGTACCCAAAGAGGAGTCAGTAGGTGCACTTGAACCAGAGAAAGTTTCTATAGCAGAGCAGTTGGTTTCTTCTCCTTAAAATTTCTGAATGGATTTAATGGATATAATAATATATAATATGACAAGAGGGCACTGCAAACAAAAGCATAACAAAATCCAGCAGCTGAAAGTTGACGCTGCACAAAACACAGGCTCAAGAAACATGGTAGAGAACATGGTAGAACTTATTGTTTCAGTGTCTAATTGTCTAACCTCAAGTTTGTTTTCTTTTTAATTCAAGATGCATGTTTATTAGAAAAGATGTGCTCTGTGGCTGGTCACAGTTGTCAGGCTTATGGCAGGTATTATTTCTAGGAAGTCTTATAGTCTGTATTATTCAGAGATCTGCCCAAATTATTGTAGTGGACCTTTCTATCCTTAAAATATGTGGAAAGTGGAATTTGTTTCTTGACTGTTAATATGTTCTCAATTTGGTTCTGTAATTTGCTGTCCCAAAGTATTCCAATCCTAAGCAAATAATTTCTTTAGCATCCAGATTTCTATACTTACAAGTTAACATAGCAGATACATATTTATAAGAGTGTTCCTCTTTTTGCTTGTTTCAGAGATTAGACATCTTTAACTGTTCTGGCATGTTAGGGCATGGGAATAGTGAGGTTCCATCTTTCACTCTCTCTTTCAGAACTCTTTTATAAGTAACAGAAGTTATGCATTTTTAAAAAGTATTTGTGTCAGGATCAAATATATACATTTCAAATGGTAGCGTAGTTTACTAGAACTGCAGTAAAAGATAATTCCTTTTTTGCATTCTTTTCCTCCTTTTCAGATTAACACCTGACTATTTCTATCTGTTTCTGATACCCTACATCTTCAAGATGCTGACCAATCTATTGCAAGAAATGGAAATTCAAAACAGGATAGTATTTCAATGGTCCCTGATTTAAATGCTGAACTGGAATACAAAACAAACACACACACACACAAAACCCAAAACAAACCAAAAAGAACTCTTAAAACCTTCTAATGAATTATATTAAAATGTCATGATAGAAAAGATAACCAAGTAATTTTGTTGTCTACCTTTCTGTCATATTTGAGGTTGTGGTGTTTTGTTTATTTTTTCATGGTTTTTTGTTTTTTTTTTTTTAATTGACTGAAAAACATGTCATTCCATTTCAATATTCCAAAAAATGTTTGCATTTCAAAATCCATAATGGGAATCAGACATTTTCTCTAATGAAAAGGAGTGATTCTGATTGCAGAGAAGTTAACAGCCTTGTAATTAGGGCATTCACTTGAAAATTGAGAAAGCCAGATTCAGGTCTCTATTGTATCAGCCCTATCGGGGACTTCAATCCAGGTCAGTGCCCTAAATAGCAGACTCTGTTACTTTGCAGCATAAGTCTCTTTTTCTTCCCCAAAATGCATGTTTTTCCTATTTCAGGGGGAATGGGGGTGGTGGTTGTAGTGGCAGAGAACCTGTCTAGAACCAAGATGACCTTTATGGGAAAGGTTTCATTGCAGCTGTTACAATTCTGCAGAAAAGCCTCAGCTTTAATGACAGTGTTTTACAATTTAAAAACCCACAAAAACCATTTCTCATAGTAACTTCTCTTCTCAGAGGTAGCTTTCTACCATGTCTTCTGGGTCAATGATTGTGTGGAGGTATAACCTAAAAAAATGGTGTGATATTAGAACTACAGATTTCAGTATAAAGCACACTGAGTCCATGCATACTACTTTTTTGTTCAAGCGTGGTTCTTGCACAGGTAAAAACCACTTCTGTGTAAACATGTAGTAATGCAAAAATAGATAAAGTAGGTGTCTTGCTCCTTATTCTGTAAATTCATGTTTAAACATCTAGATTAAAAAGTAGTACCCCAGACAAACACAATTTTACCTGTAAAGTTCTTCCCGTTCTACCCCACAAATGTGCAAACAAGCTGTCTACTAAAATATTTGACAATTTCCAAATCAACTGCTACAGTAAAACCAGCCTGTAAGTAGCTTGATTGGCAACCCTTTTTCCTGCTTCCCAGGAAATAGCTCTTCAGCACCCTTTAAATATGAACCCTGCAGAGTCATAGCTTTTAGTATAGAAGAAATATGCTGAGCAGTAGTCAATTTTCAGACCAAATGAGATATAAAATTCATGAAGAATGAAAAAATCTAAAGCTCCTTTTATCTAAATAAAGATCTGAACCGAGTACAGTCAAATGACACAGTTGGCAGTAGAGGTGCATTAAGATATTTCACCAGGAATTACTTTGGCAAATATTCATTTTAACTCTTATGGATGGCCTAATTACACTTATTTTGGCCTAATCACATCAGAAAACCTTTTGAAAGTTACATTTCTCTATTTATCTGAGATTGCATCCTACAAGATTGCCTCAACCCAATGGTGGCATCATTTCACGTATGAGCAGAGACGAGGCTGTGCGCAGCAGCTGGGCTCCTGGCTCCAGACATTGTTCAGGGAAGCTTCAAGGAGTATGTTTGTTTTGTGTGGCTGTCCTTACTGCTGGCTTAAAGAGGTAGATTGTATAACTATTCCAAAGCAGAAAAAACACAAAGATGTGCAAAAGGGATTATACCTCCTGTGTGATTTCAAACACTTCTTTTTTTTTTTTTTTTAATTTGTGGGGTAAAGTGATGCAATACCTGAGAGTGCTTGGCGTAATCAGGTTTATCCTTGAACTCCCTGAAATCAAATGTGGTTTTGCTAAGGAGATTGACTTCATAATGATAAAACATTCACAGATTGTGTGGACATGAAAGGAAGATTGATCCTCATGTGAATGAGTTTTGTGATCTAGAGATGTCTTCTATTACAAAATCTTTTTTTAGAAACCACATACTAAAATGTAGAAAACAAACATCAGTAATCAACAGCTCTAGCTGTACTTTAAAAGAGAAAATTAACTACCTAGAACAAGTAGCAGATTTTGTGGTTTTTCTAGTTGAAATGATTCAGCAGTCAAATAATGGTACAAACCTCTTTGCTTTGATTCCTGTAGTTGGTGTTTCAAGTAAGAACTAGAGTAGATTAATTTTGATAGAAACTTTGAACTATTCTTTGCTCAGAGGCAGTGGCTGAGGCGTTCAAAATATCCAGAAAACATATTTCATTTTCTACATTATTTGCCATCACTAAAGAACAGCCGAAGCAATTACATTACCTGTATAATGGTGTAGAGAGATAACTGATAGGACTTTCTAAATCTCAGGCAACAGTCTTAAACAGGCTACTAAAAAATTTCAAGCGCCAGAAAAATCAGTTTGCAACCTGCGCAACACAGTTTTTTTATGATTCAGGAAAAGCAAAAGCCTTGCTTGCTGATAAGAACGGAATATAACCCACCCATTGTTCCTAAAACACATCTCCTGGATTAAGGAATAGAATTTTTTTTTTTTTTTTTTACAGTAGATTTATAAACATAATTGCATGTAAATAATAATTATCAACAATAAACCAGAATTGTAGCATCTGGTGCAAAAGCAAAAATAAATAAATTAGTAATGAAGACAAATTAAGTTTTGTGTGGTAGGCTTAAGAATAAAAAAATCCAGAACACAATACAGAAATAATTGCTGCACTTGGCCTGGATGTGATGGCAGTGTACTGTGCAGCTGGTCAAATTTGACAACCCAAGTAGACGGTCTTGCCTTACCATATTTATTTATTTCTGTTTAGTAATATCTCCAAGCATCCAAGCTTCCTTTTTTCTAGTAACTCCAAGTTCCTGTCTCCCCCTCCCTAAAAAGCAATTATTTTGAAGGCATGCTTGAGCAGGGGGGTTGGACTAGACGATGTCAGAACAATTTTGTGATCCTGTAATTCTGCAGGATCAAGATGCGATATTTGCATTCTGCTCTATCGGAGAGTCACTGCCATGCAGATGTGCTCTCCAACTAGCCTCCTCAGACAATCTTTGAAACGCCCACCTCCTAAACATATGCACATCTCTTGAACCAATCATCCTGTTGCTTCAGCGAGTTCTAACATTTGCAGGAGGATCCAATTACTTAAAAAAAGAAAATGGTGCTAAAGAAGACCCTGATGAGGACAAAGCCTCCTCTCTTTGTGAGGAGCATGCACAGAGAGCAGAGCCACACTGTGATGTGCTCTTCGTGAACTCTGAACCAGCTAGAACACTTATTCTTGCATGGTGATTTCATTCATAGGTGCAGCATGTAATCATGCCTGCAGCTCACAGAGGTGTGCATCACTGTGGACAAGTTTAAATCTAATGTGACAGGGTAGAGCACCCTTCCAAGCATAGTGGGAAATAAGTACTTTTTGGATCCCTGCTATTTCAGTGTCCAAAAGCAATCGTAACTCTCAAAGCAGAAGTTGAGTGAAATAGCAAGGCTGTTGACTGTCTCTATCATCTAAAGGCAGATGTGTTCAGTGGAGAATTAAATCTCAAGGTTATGAATTTTTAAAAATCTTTCCTTTTTGCCCCCATCGACCTTCACTGTTACAAAGTTCATCTTCACTCACTTGCTGATCTTTCATAAGATCTTGAACTGAGGAGAAAGATTAGTTAGTGCAATTTGAGAGCAATATTGAGTGCAGTAACACTAGACATTGGCCATATACTTTAGGTGGTACTCTCCAGCAGCATAGCTGGACCTCATATAGAATAGAGAAGGAGGACAGGTCCAGCTGTGAAAGCAGAGAGTTTTTGGAAGAAGTTATCATGTTTTAATATGACAGGGAGTGTTTGAATGGGTCTTAGCAACCTTGTGATTCCTTAACATGTCTCTGAGAGCAAAGTATTCCTAGACTGAAAGGGTTTAAGTGTTGCCTATCATTATTCAGCTTTATGTCTGTTGTCCTGGATCCCCACAATTGCCTGAAACTCAGCAAGGAAGGGCAGATAACAACACTATTGAGATGTAGTTAGTGGCTGCCAGCTGTGCAATTTGCTTTTCTAAAGCATACCGTTTCCAAATTGTTTCCCCCTCATTTTCATCATAGATCTAGTATTTGCTATTTCATGCCCTGTTTTCAGCAATATCCTCTAGTTCCTTTTGCAGATACCTCCCAGTGATCCATGCAATCCCACAGCTTCCTTGAGGACAGCCTTGCTTTTCTCCATTTCCCATTCTGGAAAGAAACCAAGATTTGAGATCCCTGTGCTTTTGCCACTAGTGCCCCAGCTGCATTCGCATCTCTCTCTCGGTGCCCAAGGCTCCCAGTTTCCCCAGTTTCTCTTTGCTCCACTCTTCTCCAAGCACAGCTGCCCATCATCCCCAGCCCACACACCTCACTCCCCTGCTATCCACATACCTCGCACCTCTTCCTCTCCTCCCAAGCTGCCTGAGACTCTGCTTCCCTCCTGGCTTTCCTCCAGCTTCTCCAAGACACAGGAGAGAAAGGACCGATTTTCAGTTATGATCTGCAGCAGCTCCCCATATTATGTCCGGTCTCTTGTTGCTTTTCTTGGAAGCCATGCCTGGTTTCCCACACAAAGCACTAGTCTCAGGGAAGCCTCTAGCAGACAGCAAGACTTCCTCTGCTTCTACCTTACAAGACAAACAATAGACAGGCCTCTTCAGCTGGAAACACTTTCTTTTTTCTTTTCTACTGTGGCTCAGTCGGTAGATCATCTATTTCAGCCTCATTGACTGGATGTGATCCAGAAGCCACATACTGAACAAGACAGATTTAAAATATTTATATACTCCACAGAAATCTCCTACACTTAAGTGAAATAAGTTTCCTGGAGGGGAATCTAGAGGAAATAAAATCAGTTTATATTGTTGAGATTCAAGGATAGCTATGACTTAAGTTATTTTTCCTTCTTAAAATAAGAAGGACCATCAGTGATGCTGGAGTGGACCACACAGTAAGAAAAGGGGAGACAGATTCTTGACACAGCTCTTAATGAATGCTATCTAGTAGCAAAACCATGGAAGAGTACTTGATGAGTCAGAAAAAAAGTATTATTTTTTTCTGAAAATGAAAATAAACAATCAATTTTCTGTGAAAGATGCAGATTTGGCAAAATCAGTTACTGAGCTGCGCAATATTAGTGGAGGTGAACACCTGGATTTTCATATATACATTTCAGGTCTCTCTTTTTATGACAGTGTGTAAGGAGTAAAGAGAGATAAAGAAGAGGCAGAGTACCAAGCTAAGGCAGAAAAATGTCTGTTCTCCCCCTTCCCCATCAAATTTTCTTGCCTATTGTTTTTAATATGTACTTTCACTGCGTTTTAAAAATAACCCCATGATCTGTCCTGGCTGTGCAAGTCATGGCCAAACACTGCCCTGTTCCTGCTGTGCTGCATCAGGATCCATGGAAGAAATATGCATCTCTCAGTGAGGGACAGAGGAATGCTTTGAAGGTGCTGATTCAGCCCTGGGGGCATAAGGACAATGCAACAGTGATAGGTAGCAGTTAATAAAAAACTTAGCTAAGCTACTTTTTTTAAAGCTTGAGTTTATAGTCACAAGGGGACCCTTGGCAGGCCTACCCTTCTTATGTCAGAAGAAACACAAATGGATATAAATATTCAACATATAAAGAGGGTTACAGGGAAAAAGTAGGTATATTACCCCTACAAACTTAAAATCCATAACTACTTTATGGCAAGCACATTTTAAATTTAATGAACAGAACTGAAGGATGATGTATGGTGCACTTAAAGGGGCCTAGAAATGCCGTACAAGTAATGGATGCCATACAGAAGGATTTAAAGTTGTTCTAGAAGCTAAGTAAAGAGGAAGGACAGAAGAAAAACCTTAAATATTTCAGTCAGGTCAGCATGCTGCTCCTTGGTGTATTGACCTTACTCAGCCAAGGGGTGCCCTGGGAAAAAAGCCATAGTTTCAGTTCCCTCTTACTCCTTTCCTGCAACCATGAGCTTGACCTTTGTACTGACAGTAGAGGAAAAAGGAAAATCATTGGAAGGCTCCACCTTTCCTGCAAACCTTGTTGAATTGCCAGCTAAAATTTGTCGTCTAATCCAAGAACACTCTGATGAACATGTGACATGAACTTCTGTTTTCCGCCAAGTGCAAAGGGTGTAGTTTCACATAGACTATAAATAATAAACAAAGAAATAGATAAACAAGGTAATTCTGTAAAAAGGTTGATGCAAAATAGTTAGGAATTCCTCATCCACGATTTTTCTCCAGCCACCACATATATTCTGCATTTTGCATATGTCCTTTCACCCTTTACACTTAAGCAAGTGCCATTCGACCTGAACCAATGTCTGGATCATGGTTCGAATGTTTGTATCATTTGAGGCTTACTGAAATTTTTGCTCCCAAATGTGACTGCAGCTGGGTCTGTGGGATGTGGGGAAGGATCAAGCTAATAAGTTAAGATTCTCCTGCCTTTTCTGAGCATGAAGTCAATGGGCTACTATCACAAGACCTTCAGTATGCAGCACAGTCAGAGCCCAAACTTTTGCACCAAATGTGCTAGGAACAGGAGCAAAAT
Organism: Fulmarus glacialis; assembly: GCF_000690835.1. Lineage (NCBI taxonomy): Eukaryota > Metazoa > Chordata > Aves > Procellariiformes > Procellariidae > Fulmarus > Fulmarus glacialis. The sequence continues at coordinate 22,768 of NW_009199620.1, read as the reverse complement.
AACACCAAAACCAAATGAATACATGTCAATACCAGCAATGTGCAAGCATTTCTATTCAGTTCACAAAAAGGGATGGGAGGAAAGGGGACAAAAAATGAGTTGTGCTACTCTCCTCTCCCAGTTCTCGGGCAGACAGCAGTATGGCTGCTGAGGTTTTACCCTACCATCCCCAAAACTTCAGGCCTTGACAGGCTACAGCAAGAGCAGGGAGCTCCTAGAGAGCTCTGTTGACTGGCAAAATTGCCAAGAGGCCTCTTCAGCACGGAAAAAGAAGAGGGTGTGTTTCAGCCACATGTGGGGCTGGGAGAGGTGCAAAGCTGTCTGGAGGGCACAAAATGATTGATGTGGGGCTGGAAAGCATATAATTAATTGATGTTGCTATACTAAGAATGCATAATAAATTGCTATAGGTCTGGAGGGACACAGATTAATTAATTGGGGCTGAGGGAGAAACTGGTGCTCTTAGTACCACTGGGCAATATTTTATGCAAATATGTGTAACGTTATGCAAATTAAAAATCTACTGGGGTTTTTGTGCCATAAGATATTGGCAGAGATGTGCCTGCATTGTAAAACAAATTCCCTCTGTAGCTACAGCCTGACTAGAATTGGGTGAATAAGGTAAAAATTATATATTTTCAAATATTATACTGTTTGTAAAATTCCATATTAAAAATACTTTTTATTCAGATGTGTACAAAAGACCTCATTTTCCACATATGCTTTTATAAACATGTATTGTTTTTTAAATAGCTAACTGAAAAAAATACAGTAATGAAACTTTTCAAATTATTTGAAGACCTCTGTGTGGTTGAGCTCTCATCCAGCAAGATGTGCTGCTTGGGAACAGAAATTACAGGATGCCCATGAGGGGAACAGCTTTTCAGGGTAATGTGAGAGGACTGTAATTGCTACACTCTGATATAAGAGAAAGAGAAAGAATCTTTGCTGCAGCTACTAAAATAAGGATCTGAAATATGAGGGCAGTAAAACCCTAATCTTTTCTGACCTGGTGCCGGCCCAGACACACAATAAAGAACCATCAGGGATTAATCATTCGAGGAATTTGAGAAGAGTTATCATATTCTCTGCTAAATTTTGCAAGAATTCTCTGAAGAGAAAACATTCGGGAATGTGGTGGATGTGTGATCATCATTTGACATACTGTGGTAATTTAAAGTAGAACACAGCTACAGAAGAAGAATGAGATCACTAATGGAAGTTTCAAGAAGCAATGATTCTAGTAAGAACAGTGCACTTCCTCCAAGTGAATTTGATTGTAGCCCTTTGCACCAGGGTTAATTTCACCCTAAGAAAAAAACACTTAAGGCATTAAGATGGTATTAAGCTAATGGCATTATCATGCTTTCTGTCTTTTTTTTTCCTAAGGACAAATAACTTTATGGGTACGATGGTCAGAAAATTGGGTGCAAATATATCTTTGCTTGTCTGGAATGAAAAAATAGGTTGCAATAAAATAGAAGTTATGGGCCTGATGGGGAATCTTTTGCTTCTGTAGCACAGAAAGCTAAAACAAGATTGATCTTATTCACAACTTTTAAATTTTCTTACAGTTTATTACCAGTCTTCTTAATACCTACTTAAATATAAAAAAAGACCTTGTAAAAAATACAAAAACCTCCGACATTCTGTGGTGTAGAAAACTCAGTTCTCTAAATCCTATTCACCCCCGCATCTATTTAATCGTAAATGTCACTGGGAAAAAGCTACTTATTTCTGTTGGCTAAATTAAGCCAAGCTTGTCGTTAGGTGTATATTGCTAATCTAATTTCCAAAGGTGCTGATACAATAAGACCATTTATGTAATTTCTATAGATTTGTTATTAATATCAGGCATAAATCACTAGGGACCTTAATAAAATTAAAAGCCTTTCCTTTTTTCTTGATTTATTGTACTTATCCAAAGAGACTGTAGAATCTTTTTCTTCAGAGGTTTCCACAGCTGGTCCAGACAAAAATTCCAGTCTGGTTTGGTATAACAGATCACAGAACTTCCTTGAATTAATTCTGGATTGAACTAGGACATATCCTTTATAATAGCATCCAATGCTTACTTTACAAATTTTAATTGAAACTTTTGGTAAATTGTTTCTAATGGCCTCACTGTTAAAAATATGCTCTATTTTGAGGTTTGCTTTTTCTCACTTCAGCTTCCAGCCTTCAGATTTTGTTACACCTTTCTCTCTTATGTTGAAGACCTGATCATCAATGTGTTAGATGTTACACTTAGAGCAGTCACACTTTTACTCTGACTCCCTATTTTGGTATGTATTTTCTATTTTGATATCAATGTCCTGTTTTCTTCATCATTCATGAACCCACACATCTTTGTGCTATCCACAGATTTTATCAGTGATTTTTGTTGTCTTTCAGATTGGGTGAAAGAATAATTAAAAAAATGATTCTACTATGAACTGCACAAAAGACATACACCTGCTCTACGATTACTTCCCATTTACCAGTTTTTTGAGACTAATTTTTAATCCATTTGGTGTGCACATACAAATGTCATAAGAAATTTCTTAATCAAATTTCCGCTTGGAATGAATCAAGTGCCTTGCAGAAGTATTTTACATCAGTTCAACCTTAATATATGGAGTTAAAAGATAAAAAAGGATACATATTTAATTTCTCAAGCCCTATTGTCAGTCATGCTGACATTAGTAACATTTTCCCCACGGTCATTCTTGATCAATCAAGCCCTGTGCCAGCAATTTAACTATTTTTTTCCTGTAATTTAAAACAATTATGACAGGACTGTCCCTTTTACCATTTTAAATTAACTACGTAATGTTTGTTTTTTTCTAGTGGGTGCTTTCTAGGGAGACCACCCTTGGCAAATAGGCTGGGATAACAGCAGCTGACAAGACAGGAGTGAGTTGTAAGGATGTGGTTGAGTGGGATGTCCAAACTGCCCAAGGCAGCGCTTGCCCAAAACTGATCTAGGTAAAGAGGAAGACAACCATTGGCCAGACTAAACAGTAACTGGGGAATTACCAGGAGACTTCTGGGGAAAACAAAAGTTAGCTAAACAGAAATGCAAGTGAAAGACAAAGATTTGTAGTGGGTGGGAGAAGAGGGGAGCAGGGCAGAGGGGGAAGGGAGTGACCCTTCAGAAGTAGCCCCATAGCCCAGGGCCTCTGCCTGGGTCTGGCAGTATGACCTCACCATGGGCACCCCCAGCTGCTGCCTCCAGCTCACACACGGCCAGCATGGGGGCACACAGGGACCTGCACCCTGGGGGTGCAGGATCACCTCTTGGGGGCTGCCACCACCCCTGGGGAATGTAGGGGTCAGCCGAGGCACACATCTCCGACAGCAGGGCTGTGGTCTGTTGGGATTAATTCTAGAACGGGATTTAGAAATTTTGGAACTATTTTATTAAAATTTTGCAATTGCCTAGCATTGAGGTTGATCTTCTGTTATTGTTATGGGTCATGACTTCCAATTAATTTTGTGTCATTAATGAATCAATAAACAGCTTCAATCCTGCTTTGGTTTAAACTGTGTGAACTGAGCAATTTCTCCCTGTGAAAATTCTACCTTTATGAAATTCTTACTCCATTTCAAGACTTAGTGAAGGTAACCCCCCAGACGTTAGCAATCGAGAACCTCCCTGGAGAACATCCCTGCTAGTTATTTAGAAACTCCAGGATGAAAACTAATTTTCAGGATTTAAAGATAACTTATTTTATAGCTCTGTAACGAATTCTGGAATGGAAACCATGTCATCATCATTCTGTGATGGGAATGTAACTGGCAATTTCCAAATATAGAAGAACTATTTTGAAACCAAAACAACCCCCCACATTTCTTCCCAGCAACGTATTTATACCCTTCTTTCAAATTCTCTTTGTTCTTTATACTTAAAATATTCATAAATTTAATCTAATTTAATCTTTCTACATATTCTATTGTTTCTGTTACCTACAGCTTTCTCAGATTGTGAGTTTTTTAATCTGTGTTTTTAAGCAGACTAGCTTCTTTTCATGACTATTTCTCTTTTGGCAACAATTAAAATAGTTTAATCATTCCTGATCAGATTCATATTTGCCCATTTCTGCTCTTTCTCCCAATTGAGCTTGCTCATGTCTACTTTCAAGGTTGCTTTATGAGCAGCAAGTACACTAAATAAGAGTAACTTATGACCATTTGTACCTAAGCAACCACTGTATTTTTGTTCCATAATTGGTTCTTCTCTATCTATCAATACTGATTTCTTCTGCAACAGGTTCTGGAATTAGGAAATTGCATTTTGTAATAGATAGACATTTGGCTTGATTTCAAATTAAGTACAAGAAGACTCAGTGAAGTATTTATTTTCTGTCCTTTTACACAGATTTGGTACCCTTCTCTTTTTCCCATTACTTTATCTACTTTATTTAAAAAAAAAAAAAAAAAAATCCAAGTTAAATTTCTAGATTCTTGAAAGTCACTAAGACATTCTCCTTTTACCAAGATGCCAAGAAAGCTTTACTGAAGTGAATAAACTGGGATCTGAATGCCATACTATGGAACTTGCTGTATTTTTTTCCTTGCTGTTCTCATTCTAGATATATTAGGATGGGTGCCAAGCAATCATTAGTAAGCACTTTTCATGTCTTTGTATTTCAGAAAACGCTGACTCAATGAAAGGTTAGATGACTAGCCTTCATTTCTGTAGACATAAAGAAATCATGTGCCAAAACAAGTACAAAATATGTTAGCCATCATTTCTTTGGGATTTTCATTGTTTCAGCTCACGAATATTATACCTTCTTATAAATTCTAAGAACAGTTTGACATTTTCTGCTAGTATCACCAAGCCAGAGGATTCTTGTGAATACTAATGAACTTTTACTGGAATAAATATATTGTGTACAGTGGTGATGTAGTTCACTGTCAAAGTATCTCACTACAGATATGCTGCGTACCATCAAAAATTAAAACAGGTGGCTTGGAGTACTACTGGTAATTTTACATAGTCACTAAAAAGAAAGAAAAAGATTACATTCCCTGTGAATTACTATCCCTGGACTGCCCTTTCACAGAATTCATGAAACACATGGACCAGGACTGGGACAATACTTAACTCTTGCAGGAGCTAAAGCTGCTGTCTTACTCCTGAGACTGTGGTTAAATCCATTAATACCTGCGACACAAGGCCAGGCCCTGAACACATTTCCCTTTCAGGCATTGCTTCCAAGGCAGTGTACAATTTCAGAGAGAAAAGACGTGAAGTTACAACAGATCACGATGCTTCACCTTTCTGCTCTGTGCACTATTCCAGTTAACTGAATATGAATCATGGGGAGATAAACACCTGTAGTTCAGCTTTTTACAAAACATTCCTGTCCAGTAGCTTATGTGCTTTAGTCATATTGTCTGAACACAACTGAACGAATCACATTTTTGCTTTTGCAAAATGATAGCACTTATGACACTGTTATTACAAGAAAATTGGATTTAATGTGTCTTTTGTCATGCTTTGGGTAAGCAGCTCAGTGAAGAACTGCCAACCCTTTTTCTATCTCTCAGCAAAATGTGCCATGGGATCCTGCATCACAGCTTTTGCCATACCTGGTATGACCACGCAGTCCTCCACCTCTGTTCTTACCAGGATGCTGATCTCTCAGTGGGAACTGAAAGTGTGCAGAATTGCCAAAGCTCCCTGTTAGAAGCCGAAGGGAAGAGCTCTGAGGAACAAGGCAAATAGCAAGGGAGAAAGAGCTGTTGATTAAATAGATACTTAATAGGGTAAGAAAGTAGATTTTTCTGGGAGAGGTAAATAAAAACTGGAAATGGAGGAATTTGTTAAAAGGGTCAAAAATATGTTTTTGGACTGAGTGAATGTATGATCATGAGCAAAGTGATGATATCAGTGTAAGGAACAAAGAAGTTATTCTTCACAAGTATGGCAAGTGTTGATAAAAATCAAGGATGTCAGGATGAAAAGGAAAGGAAAAAGGAGAAAAAGTGATATAATGGGAACATTCTGTTCCTAAATTAGCTTTGTTGCTATTAATGCATTTCTGTTCTACTGTTAGTAGAAAAAAAGAGCAGGATTTTGTGGTGAAGCTGGTATTGTTATTGTCCACTATGTTATGGTCAGCATGTTCCTTACAGAAATACTGTCTTTATTTTTCTTTCTTTCTTTCTGTCTTTTTTTTTTTTTTTGGGAGACATTCTTATGCACAAGGACTTTATCCAGGATCAAACTAATCTTAAAATTCCAGCAAATTAGATTGAAATTGCTACTTCATTTTGCACAATGCAAGACCAAAAAAAAAAAATCATAACCACTTTGATTAGTTACATCTAAAAAAACCCTTTTTTTCCTGCCTTTTCTTCCTTGTCTGCCTGTGGATTTAAATACATCAAAACCAAAATCTAAGACTAGGAAACAAATAAAGCAGCAGAAAGTGCCAATTAACAGAAAATAAAGACCTTTAAAGTCAGGCTGTAAAAATTCATGGCTGCTTTTCCAGCTGCTGCAATGCTAGTATGAGTGTTGATTTTATCTTGCTGTAATTTGATTGTTTGCATTTAACTTTCCTCTAATAATTTCAAACAAAAAATGCCCAAGAAGCATAATGAAACCTCAAAAAGCAAAAAACTAGAACAGCAACCATCCTCTTAGCCACACAACTAGCCTGTCTTCCATAAAAGTGGTGGCATGGAAGTGTTTCCAGTTTTCATGGTCTTTTGAAAACATTATTACAATTTCATTTTAATTGAGGTCAGGATGGCTAAACATTAAGGTTTGCATGTAGATGGCTTATACCACCCTCCGGCATCACTAAAAGGTAGTAACATGAACACGGCAAAACACTGCAGGTTTAAAAAACAAGGGTGGGGTGGTATGAGCTTAACAGAATTAATGAATAAGGGAGACATATCCAGGACAACCTCTTATAAATACCAAATTAGTTTGTAAAGTTAACAAACCAGGAAAAATGGGTTAGGGTAGACATGGACAGTCTTTTTCAGGAGGAAATAAGGTGGTAAAGGGGCAGAACCTGGGAAAGGTTGAGGGGTAAAAAGGGAATATAAGGAGAAGAAAATCATGTCCTTGAGGGTTTTTTGGAGATCTCTATTCAAGAGCCCCGTGCCTGATCTATGCGGCTTGGAGCAGGGCAATAAATCTGTTGCTGCTCCAACACATATGTGTCTGACTTAATTTTCTGTTCAGGATGGACTTTTAGTGTTGAAGAAAGACCAACCAGATAAGATAGACTGGACAATTACAAACAAATCATCCTGGGAGTCATGTCAAGCCTCACGAAAGACAAAATGACTAGGAGCAGCCAGCAGATTTACTGAGGCAAATTATGCCTGACAAACCCAATGAGCTTTCTATGATGAGATGAATGGCTTAGTGGATGGGGGAAGAGGTGGTGTAAGTGCTCTTCACCTTGACTTTAGCAAGGTCTTTGACACAATCTCCCATAGCATCCTTGCAGCCAAATATTGGGAGGTATGGACTGCATGGGTGGATTATAAAGTGGCTGAAAAACAATCTGGACTGTCTTGCTTTGAGTCAGGCCTGCTTTGAGCAGGAAGTTGGACTAGATGACCTTTAGAGGTCCCTTCCAATCTAAATTATTCTATAATTCAACAATTCTATGACAGTGTCAAATCAAGAGATAAAGCTTAGCTGAAGAAATCATAAAAAAAGGAAGTATTTTTAAGTGTTTCTTTAAAATTAAAGATGTTGAATTATGACACAGTGTACAGCTGAGAAGTGAATCACATCCTGAAATGCCTTCAGATTTTGCCAACCACAGGTTTTCCTGTCATTTAGTAACTATTTATTTGTTATCTACTGTTTGTTTCACACTTGCTATTTTCAGTCTAATTTTGTGTTCCTCAGCTGAAAGACTAATTAAACAGGCATAGATTTCACAAAGTGAGCAGTGACCTTGAGTCCAGAAAACTTAAGGTAGTAGAAGAACTAGAAAACATGATACACTTCCCAAATTCATTTCAAGAGTTGAAAGTTACCACAACACTTCAAACTCATTAAGTTATGTTCCTCTCTCTTTCATATTTGTATGAAGCATCAGGAGCACACTGAAAGAAAGCACAAGAAACTTAAAATTTGTCGTTTAACTGCAAACAGTAGGAGAGGTGGCACAGATGTCTACAACAAATTACCACAGCAGTCAATTGGAAATGCTCTCTTTTCAATGAGATTTTAACAATGCTTAGGAATGTCTGTGATCATAACAAAAGTGTTTGGATAACATCAAACCAGCAAACACTTCCATCAGGGAGAAGACTAGATAAACAAGCAACAGCAGTAGACTAAAAAAAAGTATTAAAATACTGAGATTGACACAAACAAAAATGAAGTAGTTTAAATGTTTAAGCACACCACCTCACACCTCAAGAAAAAGAAAGAAAAAGAAAAGCGATCTTACTCATGGTAGCAAAGACGTTCAAGCAAGTTCTGTCCAGCTTTCATAGATACATAAAATAAAATGTGTCCTTTTTAAATTTTTTTTTTAAAGTGTAATAAAAGATGTCTGTGCTGTGCAACAAAGTGGGGCATAAAGGAAGCTAACTGTCATCAGGCTGGTTAAGAAATGTTAAGCAGGATAGCTTCACTGCTAGCTCAGAGACAAGTTTTAGCTAGCTCTAGTGTGTAATACCAAGTAATATGAGGTATTCTGCAAGGTATAGAGGCACTTTACACAACTTAGAATAGAAGTGGAAATATCCAGCTTTATACTCAAACCCAGACTAATCCTTTTTCAGTAGGCCTTTTGAAAACGACAAGTCTTGCCATGAAAAAAATGGTCTAATTCATCTGCCATGAATTTTCTAGACAAGACTAAATTCAGTCACTTAAACAGTTGTAATGATCAAGAACAGGAACAGTGTTCAGTTCTGAGTCACTAAAATACCTAGAAAATGACTTTTACTCAAAACTTCATTAGCATGGCGGAGCTCAGTAATACTAAATTTTCTTTTGGAGGAGGGAGGAGCAGTAGTATAGAATTTGAGCACCTCATTTGTCAAATCTCCCTTTTTTTACCTGTGAATTTCACTTTGTCTGTATGAAGTGCTGAAAAATAATTGAGTAATTAATAAGATGTTAGTATTATTTTTTCCCCCCATATACATGATTTACACAGTTTTGCTGATGAAGTTGCTATCCTTGAATGAATTGTAGGATTAAGTATGAAACCTGAGATGGACCCTTGATGAGAAAGAAATAGATTTCCTCTGCTTTATTTTCCTTAGGTGTGAAATGAAAGCAACCTTAAGACATGAAATCAAATCTGAGATAACAAATATGCCTTCACAAGCATTTCTTGTCTCAGTTAAGCTAAACAAAAAAGGAACATTTGCATTTTAGCTGACCTTGTTGTTAAGAAGGGAAAGAAAGAGAGGAAGAGTGATCCTAAGAGTTCATCATGCTAAAGAGCTGCCTCCATGAACTGAGACTATGATCGGGTGAAGGATTTTTGTCTGCTACATCAGTATTCTGCTGGAAGGAATATTTGCTATACTTTCTCCTCCAAACAGCTGAGCGATGTCTTGGGAGGGAAAACTATTTCATGAGTTTAACAGTCATGGTCCAAAAGACAAATAGCAGGGCTGGGATTTGCCTGGATTCCGCAATACACTAAAATATCATTAGCCTGTCTTGTCACCCATTCAGTGCTGAATACGTGGTAAAAAGAAACCCCATACTTCCAATTGCAGATTAGAAAGATAAATATTGGGAAGTCAGATTTAAATGAGAAATCATCTGACCTGTGCACTTTACATACACTCTGGAGCAGATACTAATTTCTCCATATGCCTTTTGGAACAAGGTCAACAAGTTAAATGTTTTAACAAAAGAATGAGAAAACATGGAGACACAGCAGGCACACAGACAAGACCAAGTGACCTGGTATTAACAGCACAACTCCAGCAGTACATGATGAGATAGTGAAGAAAGTGTTGTCAAATGGTCAAGAAGAAAATATCAAACTCAGTCCAGATAAGATTCTGTTTGAAGTGAAAGAAGCCAAATGCATGGAAGATGATAGTCTATCAAATTGAATCAAGCTAGATCAAGCAAAGAAGTGAAGCTGTAGACAACATGAGACTTCCTAGAACAACAAAACCAAAAATTGCAGAGCATCCTAGAGATAATTCTTCTTTTTATACAGTACATCCCACATAAGACACTGAGACAAACGTTATGAGAAAACCTATCATGACAGTGGTTTTATCACTGCGTGATGCTATGACAGTTCAGAATGAAACATTATGGAATAGCTATACAAATCTTACAGCAGTCACTAATCAAAGCAAGTATATTTAAGAAAAGGTACAGGATTTTTTCTGCCACAAAGGAAAACAATTTTTGTAACTTCTTATACAGCTGCAACAGAAATAAAGCATAGTTATGTTCAAATCAAGAAGGAACTACTGGATATTGTTTGCTAAAAAAATAATCTCATCAAGATATGCATGGAGTAAAGGCTGAAGTACTGGAAACTTTGAAATAACATTGTCCAAAGGTTTTGAAAAGCACTTACAAAATTACAAGGGATAGATCACACCCATGAACATGTAAATATTTGTTGCAAGCAGATTTGAAGGACTTAAAGTGTAGCGCATTACAAAACCCAAGGATGAAAGGATGAAAAAAGTAGCATTAAATGCAGATGAGACACTATGCTATATACAGACATGTCAAGCAGCAGAGGACACAGAAATATCCCGTAATAACACTTGTCCATGATTTTACACATGAACTGGCCGTGCAGAAGACTAAGTGAATCCTAATATTCGTCTGTATACAGAAGGAAAGTTTTTCTTACAAAAACATTTGCTGATGGTAAGCAATCAGATCATTATTCTTGGCATCAGGATGGAGGAAATAATACTTAATATTTGCATGAGCTGACATGAGGTTGTTCAGAGTACAAAGCCTTGTGCCAGGCACAACTTTGCAAATTTTAGTTTATCATAGTTTAGGAATATATGAAGAATTTCGTAGGAGGAGACCCCAAGCAATCAAAAAGTAAAGCTTTGCTCTCATGAGTTCATCTGTAGCTAAACTATTTTCTTAATATACACTTGGTACTTTTCTGAACATGAAAAAGTTTTAGTTCTGCCAGAAAGTCAGTTCTAAATTGTAGTTTCAGTTTTCATAATAAGTTAGAGTGACCAAGTCCCACTAAGAGGGAAATAGAACATTTTGTAAGATATAGCGAGTAAAACTCATTCATTCTTATTCTAGGTATTCTCAATCTAATGAAATGGCTTATTCCATTAAAATATAGACTTTTGGTACGTGATGAAACACTCAGCTTGCTCTTCTGGAACAGGCATACATCGATTGTGTAATGGTGTCCTGCCCTGAACCACGGATAGAGTGATGATTGTTAAAAATAACCCTTTCTTCCTTTATATGAGTTGCTTTATATGCATGCATAGTACCTGAAGTGGTTCATGTCAATGTGACTATAGGATGAGAAAATACTGATTAAAAACTCCCACAACAAACAGGACTATGGAGTGACAACAAGGGTTAATCATCTTTTCAAGTTCAGAAGCATAAGGAAAGACAACTGGGTTATACTGCCGTAGCATAGTCTGCTGCTATGGCTGTAGACTATAGCCACAATGAACCCTACTGATGCAATAATAGAAGGTATAAAAGTATTGGGAGACACCAAAGTGTGCAATGGGAATGGACATATGGAAATTACCCATTATGAGAAGACTCCCATGGGCAATGATCCATGGTTGTATCCAAGGTCCCCTACAGTGAGACTTGACACTAGCGTCTGCTGTTACACAGGCTGCACCAAGACCACAAGGGCATGGGTAGGTGTCAAGGTGGAGACCTATGTGATAGATTTAGACAGGGTCCCTGTTCCTGCATGCAGGAGTAGGCTGAGACAGGATTACACCGGTTCCCAAATATAGGAACAGATTGAAATAGGATTAAAGAGTCAGTTCTAGTGGGTAAAATTTAACAACCTCTAAACTAAGCTGTGGAAGGTTAATTAATAATTTGTCAGAAGTTCTGTAATATTCTGTTCATGCCTGAGGGTTGGGTGATGAGGACATTGACTAAGATGTGATTTAGTAGGAAAGACTTTAATAAAGACAGCACAAGTTTTTATCCTTAGTTTCACTCTAAGTTCCTGAGACATCAAAGGCATTACTTTCATCATGACTACATATACACAATTCTTGTGGGTTTTGTTTGTTTGCTTTTGTAAGAAGATCACTTAGTATTGAAATTTATTCTTCATCATTACTTTATGTTTTGTTCAACATAAAAAATATTGGATCAAATAAACTTTCTCAAAACTTGGCTCTGATGTTGACAGTTATTTTACGATAGTAATTGATCTTGATTGAGGAAGTATTCAGCAAATAGTTATATGAGTTCAGCAAATTTAAAAGTCATCCCCACAATAAGCTGACATTTATGGCATCTCACAGGTTCTATAGGTTTGTGGATAGGTTTATGGATAAATAATTTTTGCTGATTCAAGATTTTGCTTATTTAAATATATTTTTTTGTTTAAACTTACACGAAAATGATAATTCCTTATACAGCATTTCACATGTGTGTTTTCACTTTTGCTGAAACACTATTCAGAAAAAAGTGGATTGTTACACTGGAAGAATATAATATTCTTTGAGGTACAACATTTAAGTGTTGAAAATCATACAACATATAGTTATTACAACTTACTGAGACTTAAATACCTTGCTGTCTAAGGCTCACTTGGATAGATAATTACATACATATTGCTGAGTTACAGCTCTCAGATTATTTACTCATGCTGCAATGCTGGTAAGTACAAAACGTTTGAATGTGCGTCTGCAAAAGTTACAACCGGCCAAAGAAATTTCTATGAAGTGTATTGCCCTTTCTGACCCAGTAATGTGAACATGCAATATCCAATCTCTTAAAAGTGTAAGACTTGAAATATAGTTTGAATATATAATTAATTATTATTTGTATGTAATATATGTTATTTTTAATGTCTCGTTAAAATACCAAAACATTCCCACTTTTTCGTTGTATCGGTACAATCTCTGGGGTTTCTTTAAGGCAGTCATTGTCCTTGGCTGGAATGTTTTCATCCACATTAAAACTCCAGTCTTTACAGACATGCCAGAAGCAAATAAGAAACCTTTCCAGTTGCTCATCCACTATACACTTTAAAAAAAACATAGCATTGCTTTCCTGTTATCCTGCACAGGCATATCTTGCTATTATGGTAGCTGGAGGTAGGTGGGTAAGAGTAACAGGATTGCTTCAATGAGGCATGAGTTATGTTGTACAAATGAATGTCTTCTAGCATTGTTGTACTTGCATGTTACTGACTGAAGGCTGATAGCAAAGTTAAAACTGAACAATCACTAATTCAGTTTTGAAATTCCTTTCTTAGTGTACCATTGGTTTAAAGTCACCAAGGAAATTTGTATAGATGTGTCATTTTTCAAGCCAAAGTGCATTTTTTACAAATGAATTCACTAAAGCAGCATAAGTATTTATTCTTTTTAAATACAAACATTCATGACATAATTAATGTTGTCTGGTTTTCAGACTGAGGTGAAGAATTGATTCACTCTGGAAAGTCCTAGTTCTGCAAATATGTAGTTAAGTCTCTCAGTGTTGCTAGACATTACAAATATAAAATAGAGAAGATCCATTTTGGGTAGAGGCAAGGGAAACAAAAGGAAAAACAGCCCTATTGTTACATCAATTCAATTTACAACAAAGGTATATGTTGAGTCTCTCTAAAGGCTCTCTTTATTACCTGCTCTTCTCCTTGGATGTTTTCTACTGGGTAGTCATCATTTAGAAAGCTCCTGCAGGGCTTCTGTGCTTCTCAAAAGGATGTGCAATAGAATATGTCACCCAAAATAATTATCTGCAACCATCACCTTACCTTAGGCTACATGTCAATATACACTCACTTGGTACTCAGAGACTGCATCTAATTTAGACCTGAAGGCAGACATACGTGAATAATACTTACAGCAACAAAACAGGATTGAAGCTACAGTGGAGCTAATTTATTAGTTAAAAAGGGCACAACTGAAGAACTACAGTGTCTTTCATGCTCTTGGTACTGTAATCTTTTCCTTTTCCTCAGCATCCAAGAATGAAATTCCATGGTGTCTTAAAGAAAGCAACAGAAGAGACCAAAGCTACTAGCCTTGCAGCATTTAACTTGCTTTCTCAAGGTGCCTGTGAGGTGGCTCAGCTCTTACCCTGGTGTAAATCAAAACATATTCTGAGGTTAAAGGAATTATGCTGGCTTAAAAATGTGCGTGAAAGAGGAAAAAATTAGGTCATATAGCTATAAAATATAAGGCTATGAACTATAAACCAAGCAAATCAAAGGGACATTATGATGTAGAAGTTGCTACAATAGCTACACCAGAATTTTAGATGGAAGCTGTTACATATATTTGCCAAATGCGTAAGGTAAACAGGAATATATAATATAAAGTTACAGAACATTAAATGCCTTTTATGTGGTATTTGGCTTCACAGAATTCACATGTATTGGAATGGATAAAAAAGTTAAATAGCATTGCTGTGACCCTTGTGAAGATCTACGAAGGCAGGAGAACATCAGGTGAAGAACCGTATTCTCCATCATGCACCCAAAAGTTTCATTCTTGCTGCAGCTCTCTGCTCAGCCCAGAGCTGCAATGAGGGACTTGCACCATTTGCTTTGGAGCAAGCAGGTCTCTAGTCCTCCTCTCACCACAGAGGGGTGAAATCACCCTTGGTAAAGCTCACGGACAGACTCAGTATTTCCTCAGAATAATTGCTATTCACTTCATCTCTTTGGCCTATGTGGCAAGGAGGTGAATTCGGGCAAATGTTCTCTAACTTGTAGATGTGTTTAAATGGATGAAAAACTTTTGAGGTGATACAGCAGAGGGAATTATGTGGGTGTGTTCCCACAACTGGGAACATAACTTGTAGGTTTGTCCTAGACCAACTTGAACAATTTCTTGGCTCCAGCCTGAAAATAATCATTGTGAAGCAGACTCCTGTGCCTAATACTGATCTGTCTCTGCCCTCCTGTGGGCCAGGAAAACATGCTATTCCCATGAAGATATAATATCACTTCAAGAAATTACACTGAACTTCACAATAATACCAATACATTTCTTAAACCTGGTTTTTTTGTGTTTCTTTATGATCTCTTCCCCACAGCTTTTCAGAGCACGTTGCACTTCGTGGAACAGAAAATTTGGAAATAACCACAGAGCTCGTGAAATCCACTTCCCTGAAGTTACAATATCCACGGCATAGCCATTACACATCACTGGCCACCAAACCATTGGTAGGAGCTTGAGAGGAGACCAGCAGGCCAATTATAATCACCCACAGGAAGCTAGCAAGACTGAGGGCATTACCAATGCTTTAGATTTGTACTTCTGAGGAATCTGTTAAGCAAAATGCCTTGGTATGTACCTATGGAGCCTAACACTTCGGGACTCCACCTCAAAAGAAACATTTAGATGGGACTCTAATGCACACCATTAATACGATTCCATTGCCTACAACTGGATGGGAATTGCAGCAGGATCTTCAGTGAATTGTGCTGCACTGTATAGAGCTATAGGAATTTACAGGTTCAATTTTTAATTTCAGTTACATACATGCGAGCAGTTTCTGATTCATGGGTAAAGTTGCTATAGAGGATATCATAATTATGAATGGCAGAACTCCATAAAAGGCAGGAGCTAACATAAATGGGCAGTTTGCCAAAACTATGAAAGAACTAATGTAGATTAATAATGCAGTCTAAATTAAATAATTTCTTCTTTTGTGAGGTACTGAGTACTATAGAGTCTATAGTAGTATCAGGCATATACTATGGGATAATCTTTTTCAAATATTCTTTTGTTCAAACAGCTTTCCAAAACAGATTACCATCCAGCCCTCATCATATTACTAATATATTCTAATTCCATTTAAAAGAAAATTCAGCCATGGTAACCAAGTTTATTTGTACATCTGTAAAAAGCTTTTCTTGTTCCCTTTCCATACCTTGGCTGTTGATATAAAATCATGTGTTCTGTTTATTACAAAATGCAAGGCTGTCAGGACAGAGAACAAAGTCTTTTTTCATTGAGTAGTTTCACGGTAATGAATCTACCTGGTACTTCCTTCCATTCAAATGCACAATTTTCACATAAGTTATTCTTCTGGATCATAATGCCAAGCAAATTTTATCTATCAGCTCCTCATTATTTTGAGGTGACTGTTAATGTCTACTGCTAATAAAAAGAATTAATAGAAACAGTTTGTCTAACGAGAAGTTGCCCAAGTTGCAGAAGGCAAAGGCAGGGACTGGGAGAATGAAGAACTGCCCACTGTAGAAGCAGGTCAGGTTTGAGACCGTCTAAGGAACCTGAAGGTGCACGCGTCCATGGACGAGCTGATGAGATGCATCTGCAGGTCCTGAGGGAAATGGCAGATGAAGTTGATGAGCCACTATCCATCATATTCGAGAAGTTGCGGCAGTCCAGTGAAGTTCCCGCTGACCGGAAAAGGGGAAACATAACCCCCATTTTTAAAAAGGGAAAAAAAGGAAGCCCGGGGGAAGAAAAAGCCAGTCAGTCTCACCTCTGTGCCTGGGAAGATCATGGAGCAGATCCTCCTGGAAACTATGCTAAGGCACATGGAAATAAAGAGGTGATTGGTGACAGCTTCACTAAGGGCAAATCATGCCTGACAAATTTGTTGGCCTTCTATGACGGGATTACAGCGTTGGTGGATAAAGGAAGAGCAACTGACGGCATCTACCTGGACTTGTGCAAAGCATTTGACACTGTCCTGCACGACATCCTTGTCTCTAAATTGGAAAGACATGGATTTGACGGATAGACCACTTGGCAGATAAGGAATTGGCTGGATGGTCACACTCAAAGAGTTGCAGTCAATGGCTCGATGGCCAAGAAGAGACCAGTGACGAGTGGTGTTCCTCAGGGGTCGGTATTAGGACCAGCGTTGTTTAACATCTTTGTCGGTCACATGGACAGTGGGATTGAGTGCACCCTCAGCAAGTTTGCCGACAACACCAAGCTGTGTGGTGCAGTCTGCATGCTGGAGGGAAGGGATGCCATCCAGAGGGACCTTGACAGGCTTGAGACGTGGGCCCGTGCAAACATCATGAAGTTTAACAGGGCCAAGCGCAAGGTCCTGCATGTGGGTTGGGGCAATCCCAAGCACAAATACAGGCTGGTTGGAAAATGGTTTGAGAGCAGCCCTGGGGGTGTTGGTTGATGAGAAGCACAACACGACCTAGCAATGTGCGCTTGCAGCCCAGAAAGCCAACTGTATCCTGGGCTGCATCAAAAGAAGCGTGGCCAGCAGGTCGAAGGAGGTGATTCTCCCCCTCTACTCTGCTTTCCTGAGACCTCACCTGGAGTACTGTGTTCAGCTCTGGGGCCCCCAACATAAGAAGGACATGGACCTGTTGCAGCGAGTCCAGAGGAGGGCTCAGATGATCAGAGGGCTGGAGCACTCTCCTGCGAAAACAAGCTGAGGGATTTGGGGTTGTTCACCCTGGAGAAAAGAAGGCTCTGGGGAAACTTTATAGCAGCCTGCCGGTACCTGAAGGGGGCCTACAAGAAAGCTGGAAAGTGACTTTTTTTTACAAGGGCTAATGGCTTTAAACTGAAAGAGGATAGATTTAGATTAGATATAAGGGAGAAATTCTTCACTATGAGGGTGGTGAGGCACTGGAACAGGTTGCCCAGAGACGCTGTAAATGCCCCATCCCTGGAAGTGTTCAAGGCCAGATTGGATGGGGCTTTGAGCAACCTGGTCTAGTGGAAGGTGTCCCTGCCCATGGCAGGGGGGTTAGGACTAGATGATCTTTAAGGTCCCTTCCAACCCAAACCATTCTATGTTTCTATGATTCCACAAAGTATCACTTTTACAAAGTGGTTTTCTTTGTCAAACAATGCAGATGACAACTGTATTTTGTATACAGAAAGAGTAAATGAGGTTTGGAACAGCTAAATAAAAATTTCACCTTTCTTATTCTTTATATTCCTTGATACATCAGGAACTGAGGCATGAAATATGCCATCACAAGACTTTACAGAATAATCAAAGTATTTTAAGATTATACAGCTGAAACTTAGTATTGAACAAACTTTCTATTGTACTAAAAGATTTGAACAATTCAAGTAATTATTAGTCCCTTAATTTCTTTTACAACAACTTCACTTACCTTCTATACAAAGCACAAAAGTACTCTGAGTAGAGCAAAGGCATCTCCTTGTACAAAGCACTTGGCATATTATAGATGCCACAAGAAATACTAAAAGAGACTAGCAACAGTAGTCATAGTAATAACAGGTCTATTGCCTCAGGAAAACACAGTTTAAAAAATCTGGTCAGACCAGTGTGCAAGGAGCTGTAAATAATGCACTGATGACATTACATGGCCTATTGCTCAGAGACCACCGCTCCAGGAAACATCTTCTAATAATGCCATTCCACAGACTGACTTTGCTGCCTTGCTTTATCACTAGAGTTCTTTTATTTCACTCATATATATAACTTTTCCTAAAAAAGTTGTAAAGTAATCTCCCCTAAAATGTAATTGGATTTCTTTAATCTGTTTTTCTTTTGAGCCCAAAATAAGGGGTTATAAAACTTAAAATTACTGTTGAGCAACTGTGACAAAACAACAACCCATCTAACACAAATACCTCAATTTCTATAAATAATCAGAAAAACAGATTTCCACAGCCTGAGAAATTGAAAATGAATAAGCCATATCCATTCTTTATGACTTCTTACAGCCAAAGCACTAGCTACACTTGACCTTTTCCTGACATAGCCATGACATATATGGGTTTGGATCTGAGCAACATAGCAGAGGTCTAGTGAAAGTTCTCTGGCTCCTACCAAACATCTTGCTGTACTGTCCATTATTACTATATATATCACAGATGGGGTTAGTACTGTACTCCAGATGATTTTATCATTGACAGCCTCCATATTTAATCACAAATAGCTTTTAGAGGTAACACTTGCAATAAGAAACAACCAGATCTTGTATAAGCGTTCATGACAAAGCACTAGAAAACAAAATGTTACACTTTTTTTTAAATTTGGAGTTCAGATGAACAGTGTCCACAACGTTATGTGGGAATAACTTCAGCCTAAGTTTTTAGTAATAAAAGTCTTTAAATTAATAACTGCATTACAGTTTGATTTGGTAGAATTTCAAGGACTAACAAAACTCATTCTTTTGCTTCTATATAAAATCTGACACACCACTGGGCTGGATATTATTTTAGATTCATTAAATGCAAGATAACTACATCTGTTAGATGAGTCTTGTTATATTACATTAAATTTACTAACTAGAGTGTAAGAGAAAATACTTATAGTTTCCTCAAATGAGTAATCATGTTCACTACAATGGGATTACACAGAGAAGTATAAAGCAGTCAGAAGTGATGTATTTAATAAATCAGCAGTTTCTAACACTAAACATTTTGTAATATCTAGATAACATCTAATACTTTGAAAATTCTGCCAGATCCAACATCCTGGAAATACGCATAGATGGAACAATGGCAAAACAAACTTATAGTCCCCACGGCACAAGCAGCAGATGATATTTCAAACAGAAAGGAAAGAAAAAACAATATTTCAATGATACGAACAAGCCCTTACCTAGTGGCTGCCCTGCGATGATCCTGGCATTCTCTCTTCCCCCCCTGCCACTGCAGCCCTCGCGTGCCTCTCGCTCATGTATTGTACAAACGCATAACCTTTGTGCACTGAGCAGCCAACTATTTTCCCATACTTTGCAAAGATTGCTTCGATGTCACCTTTTTTGACAATGGCTGTGTTCAAATTGCCGATGAAGACTCTGGAATTGATGGACTTTGGGTCGTTCTTATTGGTGACGTTGCTGGTCTGTGTTTTGCCGGTCATGGTTGGATCACTTGGCTTTAACCCTTAAATAAAGAACAAAGAGAATTATGTTTCAAAGCATACAGTTACCCCTGACTTTGGATGATTTTTCCAGCAATAATTCACTTTTCATTTTTCACTTAGGATGAATCTAGACTCAGAAGAGTTATACTTTCTAAAAATTGTTATCAATAAAACCAAGGTAGCACATTTTAAAATACTGCTCATAAATCAAATTAAATCTTCTTATTTTTATAGATATAAAATATACCAATACATCTCTTAATACAATGCTGTAATAGTGGAGCTTTACTGTAGTCATATGTGGATTTCTGCTTAGAAATTCAGTATTGACTTTTTAAGTACCTAGCCATCTAGAAACTGCAAAGCAAGAGAATGAATCATTATCTTATGTCAAAGAAATGAACATTCAAGGCCATGTAGAGAACAAACTCTAAAAATGAAAGACAACTCTGCTTTTGTTTGGTAAGTGTCAGACAGAGCACATTTCTCACCAGTTAAATATCATTGGCCACTGTGAGGAGTGCAGGGCAGGTAACATACAGTTCTTTACTGCAACCAATATGTTTCTATCAGAACAATTTTCCCTATTAATTCAGTACAAAAAAAGAAAAGAGAAAGGACAGGGGAAGCACAAGTGGCTTATGTTCCTAGAATTAAAAAGTATGAAAACAAACTTCCTTAATTATAGGAACACAGATTTTCTTGCTACTTTGCTCTTTCCTCTGAGGTCACAAGTCTAAATGCATCCTGGCATATCTCAAATGGAAATACCCACATTATTCCTGTGAAAGATTTGGCAAAAGAAAAAAAAAACACCACTTTTTGTGTTCATCTAGCCTCACACTTCCGAAGTGCATCTGATTTTCTTAATATGTGTGCAAATTCTGCATGCCAGCAGGTCCCTCCATTTATATCAATTTGCTCAGATGAAGGTGAAATGAAAAAAGTTGTCCCATGTCACTGCTGGGTTTTCTTTAGCTATATTAGACAACAGAAATATCAAAAATATGCATACCTCTAAATAGTGAAAACTTATTTTGTAAGAAGGAGGTCATTTAGACAGCAGTCAAATATAGGCCATCTTTTACAGCTAAGAATTATGTTACTATTTTTTAACCTGTTCATGGTTTTGATCATATCACAGTAAAAGCTCAGGCAAGAAGAGAATCCAGTTAAATACTGCTCACAGTTAAAGCTCAGTTCATTTGTCAAGATGAAAAGGAATAATGACCTCTATTCTGGACACCTAAAACTTGACGCTAACCAGCAGAAGTTTCATATTTTAAATTAATAACTACCATATATTAAGCTAGATTGACGAAAAAAGAAACCATTGTTACTGAACTCTGCACAATTCCTGGTGAACAAAATTGCCACAGCCGCAGCCATGTGTAATTTGACTGTCTCCATCACACAGGATCCAAACCCCACCCTTCAGGAAAGAACGCACAATGGAGGTGTGTGGGCAGCCCTCCCGAGTCCTAGCAAATGGCCTGCTTTATTAAAAGAATGCATACCGTGGAGCTATCAGTCAAATAACTTTCACTTGCTTAACAGCTTAACATGACAGCTTCATATTACAACATTTAGAGAAAACACTGTAGAAAACAAGAAAAAATATGTTTTCTTGTAAGTTTATCCATTTTAAATACATTCTGGAAACACAAGGTACTGTATACATGCACAAATTTCATCATGAAAAACCAGAAAAACTACCTTGACCAAAAGCCTCTGAACTTTATCATATGACAGACTCAATACTGTATATTTCTAGATTGCTGTGCAGATCATGCATGTTGGAGTCGTGTCTATATATATTTAACCTGAAGATTGTGAACAGTCATAATAGCATGCTTGGAACCATAACAGTTTGAAGACAAACTGCCTACAAAACATAAATGTAATGCACATTGAGCTCCATGTTGGCATAAAGTAGACTGCAGATATTATCTGAGAACTAGCAAGTTTAAACCTGTCTGAGATATACCTGTATTTACACAGGAGTCAAAGTGACAATAGCATAACCGTGTTAGCTTAAAGAGCACTAATGACCCAAACTGAAGAGGTAACATGGCAGAGTGTCTATGCATAAAGGTAAAAGTTAATGCAGTCAAGTAGCTGGTGAACGGGGAACCACTGGTATCCCTGCTGCTGCCAAAATGCACACAGATTCGGTGAGCAAATACCACTTTTACTGGGAAAACTAAACATGGACAGTATTATGTTCATCTTTGTGAAGATCCAGTAAAAAAGCTGTATCTGTCCTTATACAATTCTTAGCATCTTGTTAATGTTGTCTGTGTATGTTTATCAGCTGTGTAGCTGAACTGATTTTACTAAACTCACAGAGGTAGTGTCTCTCAAGTAAGACCACTGGTCTAGAAAGCAGTAGACTTGGCTGGTAGACCTGTCTCTTCCACTAGCCTGCTGCATAACTCTCAGTAAGACGCTTTTCTGTGCCTCTGTTTCCACTTTTTAGACTTCAGACTTGCATTTTTTTTACTAAAAGAACTGTCTCTCAATGTATTTTTATACAGCTTCTAACACAACGGTTGATCTCAGCTGGTACATTTGGGCACAACGAACACACTAATAATAAAAATGACAGGGGCACAAAATCTACAGAAAATCTTCTGCCAGAGAAGACTTGGATGAAAATTATACACAACAAAATTCTTTAATTATTGCCATCACAACTGTTTTCAAAACACCAGAATACTACACTCTGTATTTCCTCTATTGTTTAGACATTTAACATGGGATTTAGTGAACTATTCCTTTTTTTATTTTTTA
>NW_009199619.1:0-9838 GCF_000690835.1 Fulmarus glacialis | reverse complement strand
ATAAATATAATATACATAGTATTTAAAATAAAATGTACAGGTTTGACTTTTTTTCCTCTACTGTTGTGCTGTTGCAGATCCAGAAAGAGTTTCACATGTATGCATAATGAGTCAGGCCAGGAGAGAGGGATGTGAGCTTCAGAAAGGGAGAAGCAGAAAGGGAGATTGAGGTTTGAAGCCTGGAGCGGAATGATAATTTATGCAATGTAATCAACTTCGCTGATTTTAAAAGCAAGCAAGAAATGTGTTAATTAGGAGAGTTCATTCCTGTTCCAGCTCCAGGAAAAGGCCTGAGTCTCACTTTCCTCCCATTTTATATGGAATTATGCCCATTTCTGGGGAAATATGCATGTATCTTTTTCTGTGCACTTTCACTCATTCTGAGCTTCTAGTGTTTCTAACTGCCCCATCTCCTGTCCCCAAAACCAATCTTATTGCCTTTTCATACATTCAGATAAACAGTTTATTTTTTCAAACATGAGAAGATGTAGCATTTCCTATCTCCTTCTTCCCTTCCTAGTCTGGGAGTGCAGGAATACAGTAACAAGAAAGAGGACAGACCAGCATGTTTTAGTCAGTTTTCTTTCCAGAAGAAAAACAAAGAAAGAACAGCAGAGTATGGCTTACAGGTCAGACTTAGGTCTGTGCACTCCTGCTTTTTGTGTCTCTGAGACAAGTATTTTCTTTGCCTTCATGCAGGGTAAGACAACAAGACCTGAGAGCTTTAAGAACCAGAACTCTTTCTGTCCTTCTTTACCTGTCCCTTGTTTGCAGAGAGAATCCTTTATTCTTTCTTGTTCTCTCTAATCTTCTGGATGTCCTGCCAGGAAACAGCGGACTCCACCTGAGAGAACAATACCTGAGACTACCAATGGAACACTGATAGCTTGCGATGAAAGGCAGACAGCTCAGTAAAGGCTTTTTCCACAGACTAAGAGATTAAGAACTAGACAATGGTGCACGTCACGTACATTGTGAAGAACCAGTATAAATTCACATTAATTTGCCCTATCCGAGTACAGTTAGCTGGCACACCTGTGTGTGGTTTGGAAAATCTCCACGACTTTTATTATGACCATTGATATTAAATGTAACCTTATTCAGCTATATTTAATTTGCTAATAACAGTAAACTTGTGCTATACATATGATATTGAAATACAATTCCATTACATTTGAGGGCTTATGTAGATTTGTGTTGTATAATCATACCTTTATACATTGGGAAACTTTTGTACGGGCAATCTATAGCTTCAGTAGCTGTAGAAAATATATATAATTATATACTTATGTGTATTTTACATATATATATGCATTCCTTTTACCTTTTGACATCTTTAATATCTTTTACTTTTCAGTTATTTCATGTTTTCTCTTTATTTTTATATCTGATTATTTTTCATAACATTATTATCTTGGCTCCATTCAGTTTCAGTTGCTCAGTCACTCTTGTTAATAATTATCTGTTGAGGATAAGCAGTTCTCTAGCCTTACTCATGTCAGTAAGAATACTTCTAGTGGTTTACACATAAACCCATCACTAGCCTTATTTTGACATCTAGACTGCAGTGCACCCAAGAGGATTATACTGTTAGAATTAATTTTTACTGCTTCCAAGTTCAGGAACACTAGACAGCTCTTTTATTCTGGTATTTGCTTTGAAATGGATTGAGATTTACCCAACAGGATACTACTAGTAGGGACTCTACTTTGTATTCACAAACAATTCATATTTTTCCTGTTATAGCATATGCTAAAAAGTGTCAACCGTTACAGAGAAATCTAACAGATACCACTAAAGACTACTGCTACAGACACAGAGTAGACTGAATGTATTAGCAGTAACTGGCAGACAACCAAATATTTGGAAATGTAAGAGGAGAAACGTTAAAAAAAAGACACCTCTGCTATTAATTTCATTTAAAAAGAAAATAATGATAGTAACACTGCTAACTCAGAGATACCCAGTTATTGTTACGTCAAGCTGAAGTGTTCCACTGAAGAGTACAAGATCAGATCTTCCAATTTGTTTATGTGAGCTCGTCAAAATTTATTTAAGTTTCCTTACTGAAAGCAATATTCCTATGTGCATGAATTCTGTAAGATCACCTCTTTAGGATGTCATCTTTCAGTCTCCCTTCAAAATCCTTCTCAGTGATTACTGAACAATTCCCCTTTGAAGAGCCCAATACATTCAAGTTATCTTGCAGTTTTACTGGACATCTTTCTCAGGCAGAAGGGTGTGAATATCAGTTTATTTGGTGTCTACATGAGTATAATTTAATTTTAAAATATTGAGTCAGTCCATCACTACAGTGTATTGCTAGTTTGTCCTAAATACAAAGGAAAACTTCATACATTTTTTCTTATCTGTTGCTTGTTATGAAGCCAAATACTTAAATCAAAGGGATTACTCATAGAGGAAAGCTATGTTCCAGCAGGAGGAGGCAGATATAAGTTGTAACAGTAGGTAGCCTTTGACTTTTTTAACAATATAGTAAAAGTAATTTTTCTTCTTTCACCATAAGTTAAGACAGTGATAGTTCATAATAAACCTTTCTACCTTTATCATCTGTGAGTTTATTAACCATACTTTCTATGATTAAACTATTTTATGTAAAACTCTTAGCTTGCAGTACATGAATGTTAAGCTACTTCATATGAATAAATAACATCCTTAACTTTAAAATCCTTCTAGGTGTGGATATTCTGCTGTTCATTATGCATTTTATTTTTTTCAAGGCTACTCCATGACTAGTTCTAGGTATCTTGAAGGTGACATCCAAAGGAAATGGTAGAAGAAATGAAAAATTTAAACAATGTCCTTTTTCTCACAAAAAAAAGGAAATCTTTTTCCTCCCCTCCTCCTCTTCCTAAAAAAAAAAAAAAAGATTTTCTGAAACTCCTGCAATGAAAGCTAGAGTGATTGTCATCATACTAGTGTAGTCAGATCTTAATGCATTCTCTGATCTTGTGGAGAATTCCTGTCTTTCTTACAAGAATGGGCACAGGATTTTCTCCTATCTGATGATCATTTGATTGATGACCCTTATCTGATCAGCTGTAAAGCCTTGCTGAGTCTTTCTCATTGAGAGAGAATCTCACACAATAGTTTCCTGCTTTCTGCTTCCTGTAGTTATGCCTGAATCCTGCTTATTTAAAGTATGTTTTTTCTCTATTGTCATTTATTATTTAGCTGACTTGGCCATGATCCACCACTTAGCACAGTGAATGGGGTGTCCAGACTTGGGAGTTAAGATGCAGAAGTTAGCATTTCTTGTTTCTTAGTGTGTACTTGTTACTTTTAATCACCATAGAGAACATTCCTCTAGTGAGAGATTTCTTTTTCCCTGTCTTTTTTTCTCAAAAAAAAAAAAAAATCTGGTATTATAATTCCTTTATAAGACATGATAGGAAAAATATCACAGCTAAATCATAAGCAAAGAGAGGATGTCATCAGTGGAGCTGATGAAGAATCAGATTTTTTTTTTTTTCACTGTGAAATAAATTCTCCATGCTGTTGTAAGCAAAACTCTTTTGGGAAGATTATTTAGTCTGATGACAGAAATTCTGTTTGAAACTATGAGAAGTTAGCTTCTGCAGAGTAACTTCAAATTCTGAGGAGTCCTCTAGCTCTGTAATAAGATCTGTGTGTATACTACAGCTGTTAGACACCTGAACACCTTCATTTTTTGTTCACAATCAGAAGAAACCTATTTTAAACATAGTAGAAAAGATTTATCTATAACACCATGCTCAAGCACAATTTAAAATTATCATTCATAACAAGTGGATTGCTTTATCTGGGTTTTGGTTTGTTGGGGGTTTTTTTCAGTTCTTCAAAACTAATTTGGTACAAGAGAAATTGTGATGTTACTGTAGAAAATAACAACCATGATGTAGCCCATGTTTATCTTTCACAGGCTGAAGCAGATTTTTTTACTTCTGTTCTGAAATAGTTCCTGATTGGAGACATATATGTGTATTAAGAATGGCAGAGGTAATTTGGGCCCTATTTTAATTAATAGGGTTGATTTTCCTTTTTCTTTGTCAGTGACAGTTACTAAGACCTATAATTATAAGTGCTGATTTAGTCTTGAAACAAACATCTGAGCTTCATCAGGAGGGCTTATATGAAATTCACATTCCAGTTTATGTAATAACAAAGCTTAAACCATGTTAGTCCCTTTGGTAATATCTTAAAGGCAAACGAATTACATCAGTAATGGACTTGATTTTACACTAGAGCTTTTGGAGTTCAATAAATCATTAGGCACACAAAATATTCCAGTGATACCTGTATAAGTTTGTGTTTCTTTAGCTATGATGCCTGCTATAAGCATATATTTTGCCCAGGTAGATATAACTTGATCAGTGAAGTGTTAACATCAATTATATGCTATCTGTAAAGGTTTGACTTTTGAGTTGGGTTTAATTCTTTACTGGGACAGAAGTGACAGCAATTCAGGGATCTGTTTGGAAGAATCTGGCGGTACGTGGCCCTGGAGAGATGGGAAGTCCAGGACATCCAGTTGATTTTCAGGGATCATCTCCTCCAAGCTCAAGAATGGTCCATCCCAATGACAAGAAATCAAGCAAAGGTGGCAAGAGCCCTGCATGGATGAACAAGGAGCTACTGATAAAACTTTAACATAAAACAGAAGTGTGCAAGAGGTTGAAACAGGGTCAGATGTCCTGGGAGGAATACAGACACTGCCCAAGCATGCAAAGATGGGGTTAGGAAAGCCAAAGCCCATCTAGAGTTGAATCTGGAAAGGGATATGAAAGGCTTTTACAGATATATCAGCAAAAAAAGTAAGAGTAGGGAAGATGTGGGTCCATTCTTGAATGGAGTAGGGTCCTTGGTGAAAAAGAATGCAAAGAAGACTGAATTACTAAATGCCACCTTTGCTTCAGTCTTTACCAGTAAAGGAACCTTGAGCAATCCCAGACTCCTGAGATCAGCAGAAAAGTCTAGAGCAAGGATGACTTGGAGGAGGACCAGGTGAGGGAGCACTTAAACAAACTGAACATACACAAACCTGTGGGACCTGATGGGATGCATCCATGAGTACTGAGGGAGGTCAGTTACCTTTGAAAGGTCATGACAGTTGAGGGAGGTTCCCAAAAACTAGAAGAAGACAAATGTCCCTCTTATCTTCAAGAAGGGCAAGGAGAAGGACTGAGGGAACTATAGGCCAGTTGGCTTCACCTCTATACCAGGGAAGGTGATAGAGCAAATAGTCCTGGTCACCTTCTCCAAACATGTTAAGAACAGGAAGATGACTGAAAGTAGTTACCATGGATTTACAAATGGGAAATCAGACCTGACAGACCTGATTGATAGTCTTCTACAATGAGACGACTGGCTTGGTGGTTGAGTAGAGAGCACTGAATGTTGTTTGTCTTGACTTTAGCAAGCCTTTCAACACAGAAGGATAGCTGGCAGTCAGTCAGTAATAGAGATCGATACTGCAGTCAGTACTGTTTAATATCTTCATAAATTACCTACATGATGGGACAGAGTGCACTCTCAGCAAGGTTGTAGATGATACAAAACTGGATGAACGTCTGATACACCATATGGTTGTGCTGCCATTCAGAGGGACCTCAAAGGTTCAGAGAAATGGGGAGACAGGAAACTCATTAAGTTCAACAAAAGGAAATAAAGAGTCTGCAGCTAAGGAATAACCCTGTGCACCAGTACAGATGGCCAGCTAACTGAAAAGCAGTTTGCAGAAAAGTTCCTGGGGGTCCTGATGGACACCAAGTTGAACATGAGTCAGCAATGTGCACTTGTGGCAAAGAATGCCACCAGCCTCCTGGGACACATTCAGCAAGTGTTACCAGCAACTTGAGGGATGTGATCCTTCTCTTCTATTCAGCACTGGTGAGATGCATTTGGGGTGGTGTATCCAGTGCTGGTCTCCCCAGTACAAGAGAGACATGGGCACACTGGAGTGAGTCCAGCGAAAGGTGACACAGATAATTAAGAGACTGGAGCATCAGACATATAAGGAGAGTCTGAAAGAGCTGGGACTGTTCAGCCTGGAGAAGAGAAACCGCAGGGGGATTTCTTCCATGTGTATAAATACCTAGGAAGTAAAGGAGGCAGAGCCAGACTTTTCAGTGGTGCCCAGTGACAGAGCAAGGGGCAGTGGGCACAAACTGAAATACAGGAAATTCCCTTTAAACAAAAGAGAAAACCTGCTACTATAAGGGAGAATGGATGCTGGAACAGGTTGCTCAGAGAGGTTGTGGAGTCTCCATCCCCGGAGATATTCAAAACCTGACTGGACATGGGCCTCAGCAATCTGCTCTAAATGACCCCTCTCTGAGCAAGAGGACTGGACTAGGTGATCTCTGGAGGTTTCTAGTCTCAGTTATTCTCTGATTTTGTGATAGGAATTATACTGAGAATATTGTTCATTAATCTAATACTATTTAAATTATACCAATATTTTTCCTTTTTTTCTTTTTTTTTTTTTTTAAACAGACCAATTAAAAGACAGAAGTAAACTCTATACGTTTATTTCTGACTTCAAAAATGAAACAGAAAGTTCTTTGATGAAATTTTTAGCCAGTCAACTATTTTGTGCCAATTCCATCTGTTTTAGATGCTTTCCAAACTCATTAAAAGTATCCAGATGTTATAGTGATGAAGGCCACAGAAACATCTAGATATTTAGAGGCATAGAAAGTTCTCTTGTCTAGTTCGTGCCTGGTTAAAAGGGAGCTTGCTTGTGCTGATGTATTTTGAATTAATGGATTCCCTCAATTTCCTAAGTTAATGCCAGTATTAATACTACAGTTTACCTGGAATTTTGACAGAAAAAAAAAATCATACAAATGGAAACATATAAAAAGCATAGAAATGTATTTTGCTTATTTTTGAGGAAATACGTAAATTAGTGTAATAACTATGAAAATTCCAAGAGAAAAGCTTCTTTGGATAACCTAGCATTGTTAATCTTGTAAAATAAAAGATACCTAAATACCTGAGCAAAATGTTAAGCTACAAAATACAGAGAAAAAGATATTTTATTTTTAAATAGCATTGCTACGAATCAGTGAAGGCTAAGATGAACATAAATTCAGGAAAAATTTACAGCCCAACTTTAGATGTCAAATTTGGACAGGTGGCTTTCATTCTTTCATGATAGTTGACAGAGGATAGCAAATGATTGAGAGTGAGTCATTCTTCAGAGAATACTTATTCATCCATCATTTGAAAAAAATACATCACCCCCCTAATTCTTCAGTTAAAGTGTTTTGATCTTTATTTGAACTGGGTAATTATTTTTAATGAGTTTCCCAAGGGTAGATAATACTGGATACTCAATTTTATATTTTATCAATTTTTGTTAATTTTTATTAATTCTTGTTAATTATATTTTATCAAATTTTGTTAATTGAAGATATTTTTTGTATTATCTTCAAATTATATTTGTTTTGGTTTGGTTTTAAGAAAATTATTTTCAAATACTAGAAAATAAACAGAATAAACACACGCCAAATGGGGTAGACAACAATGACCCCCAGAAAACACAGGAATAATGAACTGTTCTTTTTCTAATAATCAGAATTTCCCTTCTTGTGACATAATCTCAGCTGGTCAGGTATCAGTCACTGATGTATTACAATATTTCAAGGTGATTTAATAAAAAATAAGTATCCTGGCACAGAAAGAGGAAGGAAGAAGACTATATTCTGTCTCCGCTGCTGGCTGCACCATACTCATGCCTGACTTGAGGATGCTGCTTGGTTCACTTAAACTTAAATTGATCATAAACCTGTGGACTCAAAAACCCTTACTTGAGCTTGCTGCTGTTTCATATTAACCACTTCCTGCCAGTAGGTCATATTTGTCAGTGCTTTGTGATGTCTCAGCCATACTAATCACCTTAAATTTCTTCATATTATATTTGATTTCAAGTCAATGATAACTTTTGGTTAATTCTCAGATTTTACCTGTATTTTATTAAGAAATACACAACTGATAGTGAAAAAACAGTTACCACAAATGATATGTGGACCTTTCTCTTTCCAAAATGACCAATTTTAAGCCACACATTTGTTCACTTTCTTCAGCATTATAATCTTAGACAGGAAGGTGCTTAAGACAAAGCTGGAGGCAACAACAATCTTGAAATACTTATGAAATATAGAAACAGACCTTTGAATTTGGCTGACTATATGGTATAATTGCTGTGTAAATATTTTATAATAACCCATTGAAACATAAATATAGCTTATCAATTCTATTTTTACAGTTTTCGCAGGATACAGCTCTTGATAATAGTTATGTGTGCTTGTTAAGTTATGCCTCAGCACTTGCCAGAATTTTCCATACAAGTTTGCAACTTAATTCGAAATAGGAAATAGCAGTGGAAGTCACCAGGCACTTTACATGGCTCAATGGCAAAATGAAATTCACTGAGTATGAAAATAAGATTTGACAAAAGTACAAGTGTGATAGAAACAATTAGCTGGATTAAGTTTGTTAGTTATCTTTAGCAACACCAAAGAGAGATTTGGGTGCAGATAAATATTATTTTAAAAATCAGCAGAGCTAGTAAAAACCTCAATGTTTAATTTCTGGAGGTTGGAGGAAAAATGATGGAGATAATTTAGCATCTCACTTATGGTTCCTCCTAAAACTGGACAAAAATCTTCGGAAGTGTCTCACAAACACTTTTAAAATTACTTTTGTTTGCACATTTTGTAAATACAACATTCAGTCTTTCCCTTCAAAAAGAGGTTTTCTTTTAAAAAATTTCTTCTTGAAAAGAGGGTATGATAGGATCATGAGTTGACAAGGTGGAAGTGCCTTTTTTTTTAAATCAGTCAAAAAGAAAAAAAAGAAAAAGTAAAAAATTTGAAGACTTTAAATTTTTAATATACATTTTTTAAAGCTCTAAGGGTGTATAAATTGGAAGAATTGTAGGTGCCTAGCTTCATCCTTTATAACAAAATATACCAGGTAAAGATATTATAGAACATATCGCAAACAAATATAATCTAGTAGTAACACATTGGAATATTTATCCCAAAATGTCTAACATGGATAATGAACTAGAACTGGTTATGTTTCTCTTTATAGGTGTTCCAGTACCTACAAATATCTAACTGCTTCCACCTTTTTACCTTTATACTCCTTAAGCCATTTTCCCCTCCATTACTAGTAATGGTGATAAAATTAGGATGTAAATGTTTTGTAGGTACTAGGGCCAGAATTAATCCAACAATTCTTTTTTCTTTTCACTGTTTACTTATATTGAAAGTGAAAACACCTGTGATGTGAATGTGCTGCACAGACCTTTGAACTTAAGTGCAAAAATAACATTCTTGAATTGAATTGTTCTCCTAGCATGACTTTAAAAAATAATAATTTTTGTGATTCAGTATATGTATTCCGAAAAGTGTTTGTTGCTTTGAATCAGTTGCTCACTTATTTCACAAAGGAAAAGATGCATTGAATGTTAATGTTCTTAAGTAAAATGAAATATTCCAAGGCAAGTAAAACTTATAGAGGCTTATCAACAAAAATAATTAATAAAACACAATGTATAGCAATATGCTTAGAATTATAAAGGAGGATATTGCACTGAGAATTTAGGTGTGTTGGGTGGGGGAGACCAGAGAATTTGAAAGTATATTCAACAGCAGAACAATGGTTTTGTTCCCTCATTACTAAAATCTTTTAACGAGTATATGTATGTCTTGTGTACCTTCACCGCCCCTTTTATATACATAGAATCACATTTTTATCCATTTACTGCTGTAATGGTATAAAAAGAAAAAAAACCCAAACAAACACCAAGACAGCTAATTAAGTG